>NW_027553971.1:0-23474 GCF_045843805.1 Urocitellus parryii | reverse complement strand
GCGGGCAGGTACAGTGCCGGGCCCGCCGCGGTGGGAGCAGAAGGGTGGCAGAGGGGCGTGGGGCCTGGACCCAAGCAAGGAGCCCCAGGCTAGGGACCTAGGGGGGGGGGGCGTGCAAGGCCAAAGCAGGGAGGGGTCGGGAGCGTGCACGCAGGCGGCACAAGGACAGGGCAGTGCGGGCAAGCCAAGGGGAGCAGGGAGGTAGGCCAAGCAAGGGCCCCGCTTTCATCAAAGCCCACGGGCGGGCGCGCTGAGCCACCAGGGCCAGCACAGGCTCAAGCCAGGAGCCAGGTCATGGGAGGCAGAGCCAGGGGCTGAGGGCTGGGGCAGGGGACTCTGGAGTGTGGACAGGGCCAGGCAGGGAGGAGGGGGTTGCGACGGGCGGGGGGAACAGGAGCTCGAGGCCCAGGTCTGCGGCCGGCCAGCTGTTGGGGTTCAGGGTGTGGGACCGAGGGTCCAGGCAGGGCAAGGGGCCCCGGCGAGGGGCAGGTCTGTTTCCCAAAAGGCGCCCTGGCCCCCTGGGCAATCGGGGGACAGGGACCTGGCAGAGGGGGCCTGGCAAGGGACGGGGGCCTGGAGGAGGGTGACGGGAGGGCTCGGCGCAGTATCACAGTCGGGGCGGAGAGGGGTGAGAGCCAAGACCCAAGCAAGGAGCCCAGGCAGTGGACGCAGGCGAGGGAGGACGACGGACAGAAGCCCCCCACCCACCGACCAACTGACGGGACCGACCCACCCACCCACCCCGGGAGCACAGGAGCAGGAGGCCAGCGCCAGGGGAAAGCAGGGAAGGGGAGGAAGGGGCGGCGCGAGGATGAGGAGACAGCAGGCGGCGCAAGGGACACCGAGGGGAGCGCGGTAGGGGGCCCAAGCAAGGGGCCCCCAGTTCAGACTCGACACCACGACGCCCCGCGACGCCCCGCCCCGCCACCCCAGGCCACGCGACGCGACAGGAGGAACGCGGTCTGGGGCTCAGGGGAAAGCAGCGCGAAGGGTCGGGCTTGGGGAGGGCTGGGTTGGGGTGGGGGGCAGCCTGCCAGGCCAGAGGGCGGGGTCGGGGGCGGGGGTAGGGAGGGCACGGCGCGGGGAATGGACGCAAGGCCCTCGTCCACTGCCAGGTGTCAGGGTTCCGGCAGCAAGGGGGCCCAGGCGAGGGGCAGGGCGCACAGGCCAGGCAGGTCCACTGCGCTGACGCAGGGGAACAGTTCCTCAGAAAGGGGTGGGAACCAACTAGGGCCAAAGGAGGGCACCACCGTGTGGGGAGACACTGGGAACCCAGCCGGCCCGGGTGCGGGGAGAGCCCGGACCCAATCGAGGAGCCCAGGCTGGGGCCAAGCAGGGGACGGGCGGTTGCGGGCAGTGCAAGGATACACAGAGTGCCAGGGGCACAAGGGGAGGCACAGGAGGGGGCCCAAGCAAGGGGCCTGAGATGAAGGGACAGGGACAGTTTCCTCCAGAAGAGCGGCCTGGGCTCAAGCAAGGAGCCAGGCCATGGAACAGGAGACCACGTGTGACGGCCTGGCTGCACTCAAGGGAAGGGACAGGGCCTAGGGGGGGGGGGGGGGTGCGGGGAGGGAGGGGAGGGCTTGGCCCCTGGGAATGTAGGCTCAAGGCCCAGGTCCACTGCCGGGGGTGGGGGCGCAGGGCATGGACCCAGGGGCGCAGGGCAGAGGGCGCAGGGCCTCGGGCGAGGGAGTGCAAAGGGACCTGGCAAAGGGGTCTGGCAGCCGCAGGGAACAAAGTAGAGCCCAGGGCGGGCAGGTACAGTGCCGGGCCCGCCGCGGTGGGAGCAGAAGGGTGGCAGAGGGGCGTGGGGCCTGGACCCAAGCAAGGAGCCCAGGCTAGGGGACCTAGGGGGGGGGGCGTGCAAGGCCAAAGCAGGGAGGGGTCGGGAGCGTGCACGCAGGCTGCACAAGGACAGGGCAGTGCGAGCAAGCCAAGGGGAGCAGGGAGGTAGGCCAAGCAAGGGCCCCGCTTTCATCAAAGCCCACGGGCGGGCGCGCTGAGCCACCAGGGCCAGCACAGGCTCAAGCCAGGAGCCAGGTCATGGGAGGCAGAGCCAGGGGCTGAGGGCTGGGGCAGGGGACTCTGGAGTGTGGACAGGGCCAGGCAGGGAGGAGGGGGTTGCGACGGGCGGGGGGAACAGGAGCTCGAGGCCCAGGTCTGCGGCCGGCCAGCTGTTGGGGTTCAGGGTGTGGGACCGAGGGTCCAGGCAGGGCAAGGGGCCCCGGCGAGGGGCAGGTCTGTTTCCCAAAAGGCGCCCTGGCCCCCTGGGCAATCGGGGGACAGGGACCTGGCAGAGGGGGCCTGGCAAGGGACGGGGGCCTGGAGGAGGGTGACGGGAGGGCTCGGCGCAGTATCACAGTCGGGGCGGAGAGGGGTGAGAGCCAAGACCCAAGCAAGGAGCCCAGGCAGTGGACGCAGGCGAGGGAGGACGACGGACAGAAGCCCCCCACCCACCGACCAACTGACGGGACCGACCCACCCACCCACCCCGGGAGCACAGGAGCAGGAGGCCAGCGCCAGGGGAAAGCAGGGAAGGGGAGGAAGGGGCGGCGCGAGGATGAGGAGACAGCAGGCGGCGCAAGGGACACCGAGGGGAGCGCGGTAGGGGGCCCAAGCAAGGGGCCCCCAGTTCAGACTCGACACCACGACGCCCCGCGACGCCCCGCCCCGCCACCCCAGGCCACGCGACGCGACAGGAGGAACGCGGTCTGGGGCTCAGGGGAAAGCAGCGCGAAGGGTCGGGCTTGGGGAGGGCTGGGTTGGGGTGGGGGGCAGCCTGCCAGGCCAGAGGGCGGGGTCGGGGGCGGGGGTAGGGAGGGCACGGCGCGGGGAAATGGACGCAAGGCCCTCGTCCACTGCCAGGTGTCAGGGTTCCGGCAGCAAGGGGGCCCAGGCGAGGGGCAGGGCGCACAGGCCAGGCAGGTCCACTGCGCTGACGCAGGGGAACAGTTCCTCAGAAAGGGGTGGGAACCAACTAGGGCCAAAGGAGGGCACCACCGTGTGGTGGGGAGACACTGGGAACCCAGCCGGCCCGGGTGCGGGGAGAGCCCGGACCCAATCGAGGAGCCCAGGCTGGGGCCAAGCAGGGGACGGGCGGTTGCGGGCAGTGCAAGGATACACAGAGTGCCAGGGGCACAAGGGGAGGCACAGGAGGGGGCCCAAGCAAGGGGCCTGAGATGAAGGGACAGGGACAGTTTCCTCCAGAAGAGCGGCCTGGGCTCAAGCAAGGAGCCAGGCCATGGAACAGGAGACCACGTGTGAAGGCCTGGCTGCACTCAAGGGGAAGGGACAGGGCCTGGCGGGGGGGGGGGGGGGGGGGGGGTGTGCGGGGAGGGAGGGGAGGGCTTGGCCCTGGGAATGTAGGCTCAAGGCCCAGGTCCACTGCCGGGGGTGGGGGCGCAGGGCATGGACCGCGGGGCGCAGGGCAGAGGGCGCAGGGCCTGGGGCGAGGGAGTGCAAAGGGACCTGGCAAAGGGGTCTGGCAGCGGCAGGGAACAAAGTAGAGCCCAGGGCGGGCAGGTACAGTGCCGGGCCCGCCGCGGTGGGAGCAGAAGGGTGGCAGAGGGGCGTGGGGCCTGGACCCAAGCAAGGAGCCCAGGCTAGGGACCTAGGGGGGGGGGCGTGCAAGGCCAAAGCAGGGAGGGGTCGGGAGCGTGCACGCAGGCGGCACAAGGACAGGGCAGTGCGGGCAAGCCAAGGGGAGCAGGGAGGTAGGCCAAGCAAGGGCCCCGCTTTCATCAAAGCCCACGGGCGGGCGCGGCTGAGCCACCAGGGCCAGCACAGGCTCAAGCCAGGAGCCAGGTCATGGGAGGCAGAGCCAGGGGCTGAGGGCTGGGGCAGGGACTCTGGAGTGTGGACAGGGCCAGGCAGGGAGGAGGGGGGTGCGACGGGCGGGGGGAACAGGAGCTCCAGGCCCAGGTCTGCGGCCGGCCAGCTGTTGGGGTTCAGGGTGTGGGACCGAGGGTCCAGGCAGGGCAAGGGGCCCCGGCGAGGGGCAGGTCTGTTTCCCAAAAGGCGCCCTGGCCCCCTGGGCAATCGGGGGACAGGGACCTGGCAGAGGGGGCCTGCAAGGGACGGGGGCCTGGAGGAGGGTGACGGGAGGGCTCGGCGCAGTATCACAGTCGGGGCGGAGAGGGGTGAGAGCCCAAGACCCAAGCAAGGAGCCCAGGCAGTGGACGCAGGCGAGGGAGGACGACGGACAGAAGCCCCCCACCCACCGACCAACTGACGGGACCGACCCACCCACCCACCCCGGGAGCACAGGAGCAGGAGGCCAGCGCCAGGGGAAGCAGGGAGGGGGAGGAAGGGGCGGCGCGAGGATGAGGAGACAGCAGGCGGCGCAAGGGACACCGAGGGGAGCGCGGTAGGGGGCCCAAGCAAGGGGGCCCCCAGTTCAGACTCGACACCACGACGCCCCGCGACGCCCCGCCCCGCCACCCCAGGCCACGCGACGCGACAGGAGGAACGCGGTCTGGGGCTCAGGGGAAAGCAGCGCGAAGGGTCGGGCTTGGGGAGGGCTGGGTTGGGGTGGGGGGCAGCCTGCCAGGCCAGAGGGCGGGGTCGGGGGCGGGGGTAGGGAGGGCACGGCGCGGGGAAATGGACGCAAGGCCCTCGTCACTGCCAGGTGTCAGGGTTCCGGCAGCAAGGGGGCCCAGGCGAGGGGCAGGGCGCACAGGCCAGGCAGGTCCACTGCGCTGACGCAGGGGAACAGTTCCTCAGAAAGGGGTGGGAACCAACTAGGGCCAAAGGAGGGCACCACCGTGTGGGGAGACACTGGGAACCCAGCCGGCCCGGGTGCGGGGAGAGCCCGGACCCAATCGAGGAGCCCAGGCTGGGGCCAAGCAGGGGACGGGCGGTTGCGGGCAGTGCAAGGATACACAGAGTGCCAGGGGCACAAGGGGAGGCACAGGAGGGGGCCCAAGCAAGGGGCCTGAGATGAAGGGACAGGGACAGTTTCCTCCAGAAGAGCGGCCTGGGCTCAAGCAAGGAGCCAGGCCATGGAACGGGAGACCACGTGTGACGGCCTGGCTGCACTCAAGGGAAGGGACAGGGCCTAGGGGGGGGGGGGGTGCGGGGAGGGAGGGGAGGGCTTGGCCCCTGGGAATGTAGGCTCAAGGCCCAGGTCCACTGCCGGGGGTGGGGGCGCAGGGCATGGACCCAGGGGCGCAGGGCAGAGGGCGCAGGGCCTCGGGCGAGGGAGTGCAAAGGGACCTGGCAAAGGGGTCTGGCAGCCGCAGGGAACAAAGTAGAGCCCAGGGCGGGCAGGTACAGTGCCGGGCCCGCCGCGGTGGGAGCAGAAGGGTGGCAGAGGGGCGTGGGGCCTGGACCCAAGCAAGGAGCCCAGGCTAGGGACCTAGGGGGGGGGCGTGCAAGGCCAAAGCAGGGAGGGGTCGGGAGCGTGCACGCAGGCTGCACAAGGACAGGGCAGTGCGAGCAAGCCAAGGGGAGCAGGGAGGCAGGCCAAGCAAGGGCCCCGCTTTCATCAAAGCCCACGGGCGGGCGCGCTGAGCCACCAGGGCCAGCACAGGCTCAAGCCTGGAGCCAGGTCATTGGGAGGCAGAGCCAGGGGCTGAGGGCTGGGGCAGGGGACTCTGGAGTGTGGACAGGGCCAGGCAGGGAGGAGGGGGGTGCGACGGGCGGGGGGGAACAGGAGCTCGAGGCCCAGGTCTGCGGCCGGCCAGCTGTTGGGGTTCAGGGTGTGGGACCGAGGGTCCAGGCAGGGCAAGGGGCCCCGGCGAGGGGCAGGTCTGTTTCCCAAAAGGCGCCCTGGCCCCCTGGGCAATCCGTAGACAGGGACCTGGCAGAGGGGACCTGGCAAGGGACGGGGGCCTGGAGGAGGGTGACGGGAGGGCTCCGCGCAGTATCACAGTTGGGGCGGAGAGGGGTGAGAGCCAAGACCCAAGCAAGGAGCCCAGGCAGTGGACGCAGGCGAGGGAGGACGACGGACAGAAGCCCCCCACCCACCGACCAACTGACGGGACCGACCCACCCACCCACCCCGGGAGCACAGGAGCAGGAGGCCAGCGCCAGGGGAAAGCAGGGAATGGGAGGAAGGGGCGGCGCGAGGATGAGGAGACAGCAGGCGGCGCAAGGGACACCGAGGGGAGCGCGGTAGGGGGCCCAAGCAAGGGGCCCCCAGTTCAGACTCGACACCACGACGCCCCGCGACGCCCCGCCCCGCCACCCCAGGCCACGCGACGCGACAGGAGGAACGCGGTCTGGGGCTCAGGGGAAAGCAGCGCGAAGGGTCGGGCTTGGGGAGGGCTGGGTTGGGGTGGGGGGCAGCCTGCCAGGCCAGAGGGCGGGGTCGGGGGCGGGGGTAGGGAGGGCACGGCGCGGGGAAATGGACGCAAGGCCCTCGTCCACTGCCAGGTGTCAGGGTTCCGGCAGCAAGGGGGCCCAGGCGAGGGGCAGGGCGCACAGGCCAGGCAGGTCCACTGCGCTGACGCAGGGGAACAGTTCCTCAGAAAGGGGTGGGAACCAACTAGGGCCAAAGGAGGGCACCACCGTGTGGGGAGACACTGGGAACCCAGCCGGCCCGGGTGCGGGGAGAGCCCGGACCCAATCGAGGAGCCCAGGCTGGGGCCAAGCAGGGGACGGGCGGTTGCGGGCAGTGCAAGGATACACAGAGTGCCAGGGGCACAAGGGGAGGCACAGGAGGGGGCCCAAGCAAGGGGCCTGAGATGAAGGGACAGGGACAGTTTCCTCCAGAAGAGCGGCCTGGGCTCAAGCAAGGAGCCAGGCCATGGAACGGGAGACCACGTGTGACGGCCTGGCTGCACTCAAGGGAAGGGACAAGGCCTGGGGGGGGGGTGGGGGGGGGGGTGCGGGGAGGGAGGGGAGGGCTTGGCCCCTGGGAATTTAGGCTCAAGGCCCAGGTCCACTGCCGGGGGTGGGGGCGCAGGGCAGAGGGCGCAGGGCCTGGGGCGAGGGAGTGCAAAGGGACCTGGCAAAGGGGTCTGGCAGCGGCAGGGAACAAAGTAGAGCCCAGGGCGGGCAGGTACAGTGCCGGGCCCGCCGCGGTGGGAGCAGAAGGGTGGCAGAGGGGCGTGGGGCCTGGACCCAAGCAAGGAGCCCAGGCTAGGGACCTAGGGGGGGGGCGTGCAAGGCCAAAGCAGGGAGGGGTCGGGAGCGTGCACGCAGGCGGCACAAGGACAGGGCAGTGCGGGCAAGCCAAGGGGAGCAGGGAGGTAGGCCAAGCAAGGGCCCCGCTTTCATCAAAGCCCACGGGCGGGCGCGCTGAGCCACCAGGGCCAGCACAGGCTCAAGCCAGGAGCCAGGTCATGGGAGGCAGAGCCAGGGGCTGAGGGCTGGGGCAGGGGACTCTGGAGTGTGGACAGGGCCAGGCAGGGAGGAGGGGGTTGCGACGGGCGGGGGGAACAGGAGCTCGAGGCCCAGGTCTGCGGCCGGCCAGCTGTTGGGGTTCAGGGTGTGGGACCGAGGGTCCAGGCAGAGCAAGGGGCCCCGGCGAGGGGCAGGTCTGTTTCCCAAAAGGCGCCCTGGCCCCCTGGGCAATCGGGGGACAGGGACCTGGCAGAGGGGGCCTGGCAAGGGACGGGGCCCTGGAGGAGGGTGACGGGAGGGCTCGGCGCAGTATCACAGTCGGGGCGGAGAGGGGTGAGAGCCAAGACCCAAGCAAGGAGCCCAGGCAGTGGACGCAGGCGAGGGAGGACGACGGACAGAAGCCCCCCACCCACCGACCAACTGACGGGACCGACCCACCCACCCACCCCGGGAGCACAGGAGCAGGAGGCCAGCGCCAGGGGAAAGCAGGGAGGGGGAGGAAGGGGCGGCGCGAGGATGAGGAGACAGCAGGCGGCGCAAGGGACACCGAGGGGAGCGCGGTAGGGGGCCCAAGCAAGGGGCCCCCAGTTCAGACTCGACACCACGACGCCCCGCGACGCCCCGCCCCGCCACCCCAGGCCACGCGACGCGACAGGAGGAACGCGGTCTGGGGCTCAGGGGAAAGCAGCGCGAAGGGTCGGGCTTGGGGAGGGCTGGGTTGGGGTGGGGGGCAGCCTGCCAGGCCAGAGGGCGGGGTCGGGGGCGGGGGTAGGGAGGGCACGGCGCGGGGAAATGGACGCAAGGCCCTCGTCCACTGCCAGGTGTCAGGGTTCCGGCAGCAAGGGGGCCCAGGCGAGGGGCAGGGCGCACAGGCCAGGCAGGTCCACTGCGCTGACGCAGGGGAACAGTTCCTCAGAAAGGGGTGGGAACCAACTAGGGCCAAAGGAGGGCACCACCGTGTGGGGAGACACTGGGAACCCAGCCGGCCCGGGTGCGGGGAGAGCCCGGACCCAATCGAGGAGCCCAGGCTGGGGCCAAGCAGGGGACGGGCGGTTGCGGGCAGTGCAAGGATACACAGAGTGCCAGGGGCACAAGGGGAGGCACAGGAGGGGGCCCAAGCAAGGGGCCTGAGATGAAGGGACAGGGACAGTTTCCTCCAGAAGAGCGGCCTGGGCTCAAGCAAGGAGCCAGGCCATGGAACGGGAGACCACGTGTGACGGCCTGGCTGCACTCAAGGGAAGGGACAGGGCCTGGGGGGGGGGGTGCGGGGAGGGAGGGGAGGGCTTGGCCCCTGGGAATTTAGGCTCAAGGCCCAGGTCCACTGCCGGGGGTGGGGGCGCAGGGCAGAGGGCGCAGGGCCTGGGGCGAGGGAGTGCAAAGGGACCTGGCAAAGGGGTCTGGCAGCGGCAGGGAACAAAGTAGAGCCCAGGGCGGGCAGGTACAGTGCCGGGCCCGCCGCGGTGGGAGCAGAAGGGTGGCAGAGGGGCGTGGGGCCTGGACCCAACCAAGGAGCCCAGGCTAGGGACCTAGAGGGCGGGGGCGTGCAAGGACAAAGCAGGGAGGGGTCGGGAGCATGCACGCAGGCGGCACAAGGACAGGGCAGTGCGGGCAAGCCAAGGGGAGCAGGGAGGCAGGCCAAGCAAGGGCCCCGCTTTCATCAAAGCCCACGGGCGGGCGCGCTGAGCCACCAGGGCCAGCACAGGCTCAAGCCAGGAGCCAGGTCATGGGAGGCAGAGCCAGGGGCTGAGGGCTGGGGCAGGGGACTCTGGAGTGTGGACAGGGCCAGGCAGGGAGGAGGGGGGTGCGACGGGCGGGGGGGAACAGGAGCTCGAGGCCCAGGTCTGCGGCCGGCCAGCTGTTGGGGTTCAGGGTGTGGGACCGAGGGTCCAGGCAGGGCAAGGGGCCCCGGCGAGGGGCAGGTCTGTTTCCCAAAAGGCGCCCTGGCCCCCTGGGCAATCGGGGGACAGGGACCTGGCAGAGGGGGCCTGGCAAGGGACGGGGGCCTGGAGGAGGGTGACGGGAGGGCTCAGCGCAGTATCACAGTCGGGGCGGAGAGGGGTGAGAGCCAAGACCCAAGCAAGGAGCCCAGGCAGTGGACGCAGGCGAGGGAGGACGATGGACAGAAGCCCCCCACCCACCGACCAACTGACGGGACCGACCCACCCACCCACCCCGGGAGCACAGGAGCAGGAGGCCAGCGCCAGGGGAAAGCAGGGAGGGGGAGGAAGGGGCGGCGCGAGGATGAGGAGACAGCAGGCGGCGCAAGGGACACCGAGGGGAGCGCGGTAGGGGGCCCAAGCAAGGGGCCCCCAGTTCAGACTCGACACCACGACGCCCCGCGACGCCCCGCCCCGCCACCCCAGGCCACGCGACGCGACAGGAGGAACGCGGTCTGGGGCTCAGGGGAAAGCAGCGCGAAGGGTCGGGCTTGGGGAGGGCTGGGTTGGGGTGGGGGGCAGCCTGCCAGGCCAGAGGGCAGGGGCGGGGGCGGGGGTAGGGAGGGCACGGCGCGGGGAAATGGACGCAAGGCCCTCGTCCACTGCCAGGTGTCAGGGTTCCGGCAGCAAGGGGGCCCAGGCGAGGGGCAGGGCGCACAGGCCAGGCAGGTCCACTGCGCTGACGCAGGGGAACAGTTCCTCAGAAAGGGGTGGGAACCAACTAGGGCCAAAGGAGGGCACCACCGTGTGGGGAGACACTGGGAACCCAGCCGGCCCGGGTGCGGGGAGAGCCCGGACCCAATCGAGGAGCCCAGGCTGGGGCCAAGCAGGGGACGGGCGGTTGCGGGCAGTGCAAGGATACACAGAGTGCCAGGGGCACAAGGGGAGGCACAGGAGGGGGCCCAAGCAAGGGGCCTGAGATGAAGGGACAGGGACAGTTTCCTCCAGAAGAGCGGCCTGGGCTCAAGCAAGGAGCCAGGCCATGGAACAGGAGACCACATGTGAAGGCCTGGCTGCACTCAAGGGAAGGGACAGGGCCTGGCGGGGGGGGGGGGTGTGCGGGGAGGGAGGGGAGGGCTTGGCCCCTGGGAATGTAGGCTCAAGGCCCAGGTCCACTGCCGGGGGTGGGGGCGCAGGGCATGGACCGCGGGGCGCAGGGCAGAGGGCGCAGGGCCTGGGGCGAGGGAGTGCAAAGGGACCTGGCAAAGGGGTCTGGCAGCGGCAGGGAACAAAGTAGAGCCCAGGGCGGGCAGGTACAGTGCCGGGCCCGCCGCGGTGGGAGCAGAAGGGTGGCAGAGGGGCGTGGGGCCTGGACCCAAGCAAGGAGCCCAGGCTAGGGACCTAGGGGGGGGGGGCGTGCAAGGCCAAAGCAGGGAGGGGTCGGGAGCGTGCACGCAGGCGGCACAAGGACAGGGCAGTGCGGGCAAGCCAAGGGGAGCAGGGAGGTAGGCCAAGCAAGGGCCCCGCTTTCATCAAAGCCCACGGGCGGGCGCGCTGAGCCACCAGGGCCAGCACAGGCTCAAGCCAGGAGCCAGGTCATGGGAGGCAGAGCCAGGGGCTGAGGGCTGGGGCAGGGGACTCTGGAGTGTGGACAGGGCCAGGCAGGGAGGAGGGGGTTGCGACGGGCGGGGGGAACAGGAGCTCGAGGCCCAGGTCTGCGGCCGGCCAGCTGTTGGGGTTCAGGGTGTGGGACCGAGGGTCCAGGCAGGGCAAGGGGCCCCGGCGAGGGGCAGGTCTGTTTCCCAAAAGGCGCCCTGGCCCCCTGGGCAATCGGGGGACAGGGACCTGGCAGAGGGGGCCTGGCAAGGGACGGGGGCCTGGAGGAGGGTGACGGGAGGGCTCGGCGCAGTATCACAGTCGGGGCGGAGAGGGGTGAGAGCCAAGACCCAAGCAAGGAGCCCAGGCAGTGGACGCAGGCGAGGGAGGACGACGGACAGAAGCCCCCCACCCACCGACCAACTGACGGGACCGACCCACCCACCCACCCCGGGAGCACAGGAGCAGGAGGCCAGCGCCAGGGGAAAGCAGGGAGGGGGAGGAAGGGGCGGCGCGAGGATGAGGAGACAGCAGGCGGCGCAAGGGACACCGAGGGGAGCGCGGTAGGGGGCCCAAGCAAGGGGCCCCCAGTTCAGACTCGACACCACGACGCCCCGCGACGCCCCGCCCCGCCACCCCAGGCCACGCGACGCGACAGGAGGAACGCGGTCTGGGGCTCAGGGGAAAGCAGCGCGAAGGGTCGGGCTTGGGGAGGGCTGGGTTGGGGTGGGGGGCAGCCTGCCAGGCCAGAGGGCGGGGTCGGGGGCGGGGGTAGGGAGGGCACGGCGCGGGGAAATGGACGCAAGGCCCTCGTCCACTGCCAGGTGTCAGGGTTCGGGCAGCAAGGGGGCCCAGGCGAGGGGCAGGGCGCACAGGCCAGGCAGGTCCACTGCGCTGACGCAGGGGAACAGTTCCTCAGAAAGGGGTGGGAACCAACTAGGGCCAAAGGAGGGCACCACCGTGTGGGGAGACACTGGGAACCCAGCCGGCCCGGGTGCGGGGAGAGCCCGGACCCAATCGAGGAGCCCAGGCTGGGGCCAAGCAGGGGACGGGCGGTTGCGGGCAGTGCAAGGATACACAGAGTGCCAGGGGCACAAGGGGAGGCACAGGAGGGGGCCCAAGCAAGGGGCCTGAGATGAAGGGACAGGGACAGTTTCCTCCAGAAGAGCGGCCTGGGCTCAAGCAAGGAGCCAGGCCATGGAACGGGAGACCACGTGTGACGGCCTGGCTGCACTCAAGGGAAGGGACAGGGCCTGGGGGGGGGGGTGCGGGGAGGGAGGGGAGGGCTTGGCCCCTGGGAATTTAGGCTCAAGGCCCAGGTCCACTGCCGGGGGTGGGGGCGCAGGGCAGAGGGCGCAGGGCCTGGGGCGAGGGAGTGCAAAGGGACCTGGCAAAGGGGTCTGGCAGCGGCAGGGAACAAAGTAGAGCCCAGGGCGGGCAGGTACAGTGCCGGGCCCGCCGCGGTGGGAGCAGAAGGGTGGCAGAGGGGCATGGGGCCTGGACCCAACCAAGGAGCCCAGGCTAGGGACCTAGAGGGCGGGGGCGTGCAAGGACAAAGCAGGGAGGGGTCGGGAGCATGCACGCAGGCGGCACAAGGACAGGGCAGTGCGGGCAAGCCAAGGGGAGCAGGGAGGCAGGCCAAGCAAGGGCCCCGCTTTCATCAAAGCCCACGGGCGGGCGCGCTGAGCCACCAGGGCCAGCACAGGCTCAAGCCAGGAGCCAGGTCATGGGAGGCAGAGCCAGGGGCTGAGGGCTGGGGCAGGGGACTCTGGAGTGTGGACAGGGCCAGGCAGGGAGGAGGGGGGTGCGACGGGCGGGGGGGAACAGGAGCTCCAGGCCCAGGTCTGCGGCCGGCCAGCTGTTGGGGTTCAGGGTGTGGGACCGAGGGTCCAGGCAGGGCAAGGGGCCCCGGCGAGGGGCAGGTCTGTTTCCCAAAAGGCGCCCTGGCCCCCTGGGCAATCGGGGGACAGGGACCTGGCAGAGGGGGCCTGGCAAGGGACGGGGGCCTGGAGGAGGGTGACGGGAGGGCTCGGCGCAGTATCACAGTCGGGGCGGAGAGGGGTGAGAGCCAAGACCCAAGCAAGGAGCCCAGGCAGTGGACGCAGGCGAGGGAGGACGACGGACAGAAGCCCCCCACCCACCGACCAACTGACGGGACCGACCCACCCACCCACCCCGGGAGCACAGGAGCAGGAGGCCAGCGCCAGGGGAAAGCAGGGAGGGGGAGGAAGGGGCGGCGCGAGGATGAGGAGACAGCAGGCGGCGCAAGGGACACCGAGGGGAGCGCGGTAGGGGGCCCAAGCAAGGGGCCCCCAGTTCAGACTCGACACCACGACGCCCCGCGACGCCCCGCCCCGCCACCCCAGGCCACGCGACGCGACAGGAGGAACGCGGTCTGGGGCTCAGGGGAAAGCAGCGCGAAGGGTCGGGCTTGGGGAGGGCTGGGTTGGGGTGGGGGGCAGCCTGCCAGGCCAGAGGGCAGGGGCGGGGGCGGGGGTAGGGAGGGCACGGCGCGGGGAAATGGACGCAAGGCCCTCGTCCACTGCCAGGTGTCAGGGTTCCGGCAGCAAGGGGGCCCAGGCGAGGGGCAGGGCGCACAGGCCAGGCAGGTCCACTGCGCTGACGCAGGGGAACAGTTCCTCAGAAAGGGGTGGGAACCAACTAGGGCCAAAGGAGGGCACCACCGTGTGGGGAGACACTGGGAACCCAGCCGGCCCGGGTGCGGGGAGAGCCCGGACCCAATCGAGGAGCCCAGGCTGGGGCCAAGCAGGGGACGGGCGGTTGCGGGCAGTGCAAGGATACACAGAGTGCCAGGGGCACAAGGGGAGGCACAGGAGGGGGCCCAAGCAAGGGGCCTGAGATGAAGGGACAGGGACAGTTTCCTCCAGAAGAGCGGCCTGGGCTCAAGCAAGGAGCCAGGCCATGGAACAGGAGACCACGTGTGAAGGCCTGGCTGCACTCAAGGGAAGGGACAGGGCCTGGCGGGGGGGGGGGGGGTGTGCGGGGAGGGAGGGGAGGGCTTGGCCCCTGGGAATGTAGGCTCAAGGCCCAGGTCCACTGCCGGGGGTGGGGGCGCAGGGCATGGACCGCGGGGCGCAGGGCAGAGGGCGCAGGGCCTGGGGCGAGGGAGTGCAAAGGGACCTGGCAAAGGGGTCTGGCAGCGGCAGGGAACAAAGTAGAGCCCAGGGCGGGCAGGTACAGTGCCGGGCCCGCCGCGGTGGGAGCAGAAGGGTGGCAGAGGGGCGTGGGGCCTGGACCCAAGCAAGGAGCCCAGGCTAGGGACCTAGGGGGGGGGGCGTGCAAGGCCAAAGCAGGGAGGGGTCGGGAGCGTGCACGCAGGCGGCACAAGGACAGGGCAGTGCGGGCAAGCCAAGGGGAGCAGGGAGGTAGGCCAAGCAAGGGCCCCGCTTTCATCAAAGCCCACGGGCGGGCGCGCTGAGCCACCAGGGCCAGCACAGGCTCAAGCCAGGAGCCAGGTCATGGGAGGCAGAGCCAGGGGCTGAGGGCTGGGGCAGGGGACTCTGGAGTGTGGACAGGGCCAGGCAGGGAGGAGGGGGTTGCGACGGGCGGGGGGAACAGGAGCTCGAGGCCCAGGTCTGCGGCCGGCCAGCTGTTGGGGTTCAGGGTGTGGGACCGAGGGTCCAGGCAGGGCAAGGGGCCCCGGCGAGGGGCAGGTCTGTTTCCCAAAAGGCGCCCTGGCCCCCTGGGCAATCGGGGGACAGGGACCTGGCAGAGGGGGCCTGGCAAGGGACGGGGGCCTGGAGGAGGGTGACGGGAGGGCTCGGCGCAGTATCACAGTCGGGGCGGAGAGGGGTGAGAGCCAAGACCCAAGCAAGGAGCCCAGGCAGTGGACGCAGGCGAGGGAGGACGACGGACAGAAGCCCCCCACCCACCGACCAACTGACGGGACCGACCCACCCACCCACCCCGGGAGCACAGGAGCAGGAGGCCAGCGCCAGGGGAAAGCAGGGAGGGGGAGGAAGGGGCGGCGCGAGGATGAGGAGACAGCAGGCGGCGCAAGGGACACCGAGGGGAGCGCGGTAGGGGGCCCAAGCAAGGGGCCCCCAGTTCAGACTCGACACCACGACGCCCCGCGACGCCCCGCCCCGCCACCCCAGGCCACGCGACGCGACAGGAGGAACGCGGTCTGGGGCTCAGGGGAAAGCAGCGCGAAGGGTCGGGCTTGGGGAGGGCTGGGTTGGGGTGGGGGGCAGCCTGCCAGGCCAGAGGGCGGGGTCGGGGGCGGGGGTAGGGAGGGCACGGCGCGGGGAAATGGACGCAAGGCCCTCGTCCACTGCCAGGTGTCAGGGTTCCGGCAGCAAGGGGGCCCAGGCGAGGGGCAGGGCGCACAGGCCAGGCAGGTCCACTGCGCTGACGCAGGGGAACAGTTCCTCAGAAAGGGGTGGGAACCAACTAGGGCCAAAGGAGGGCACCACCGTGTGGGGAGACACTGGGAACCCAGCCGGCCCGGGTGCGGGGAGAGCCCGGACCCAATCGAGGAGCCCAGGCTGGGGCCAAGCAGGGGACGGGCGGTTGCGGGCAGTGCAAGGATACACAGAGTGCCAGGGGCACAAGGGGAGGCACAGGAGGGGGCCCAAGCAAGGGGCCTGAGATGAAGGGACAGGGACAGTTTCCTCCAGAAGAGCGGCCTGGGCTCAAGCAAGGAGCCAGGCCATGGAACAGGAGACCACGTGTGAAGGCCTGGCTGCACTCAAGGGAAGGGACAGGGCCTGGCGGGGGGGGGGGGGGGGGGGGGGGTGTGCGGGGAGGGAGGGGAGGGCTTGGCCCCTGGGAATGTAGGCTCAAGGCCCAGGTCCACTGCCGGGGGTGGGGGCGCAGGGCATGGACCGCGGGGCGCAGGGCAGAGGGCGCAGGGCCTGGGGCGAGGGAGTGCAAAGGGACCTGGCAAAGGGGTCTGGCAGCGGCAGGGAACAAAGTAGAGCCCAGGGCGGGCAGGTACAGTGCCGGGCCCGCCGCGGTGGGAGCAGAAGGGTGGCAGAGGGGCGTGGGGCCTGGACCCAAGCAAGGAGCCCAGGCTAGGGACCTAGGGGGGGGGGGCGTGCAAGGCCAAAGCAGGGAGGGGTCGGGAGCGTGCACGCAGGCGGCACAAGGACAGGGCAGTGCGGGCAAGCCAAGGGGAGCAGGGAGGTAGGCCAAGCAAGGGCCCCGCTTTCATCAAAGCCCACGGCGGGCGCGCTGAGCCACCAGGGCCAGCACAGGCTCAAGCCAGGAGCCAGGTCATGGGAGGCAGAGCCAGGGGCTGAGGGCTGGGGCAGGGGACTCTGGAGTGTGGACAGGGCCAGGCAGGGAGGAGGGGGTTGCGACGGGCGGGGGGAACAGGAGCTCGAGGCCCAGGTCTGCGGCCGGCCAGCTGTTGGGGTTCAGGGTGTGGGACCGAGGGTCCAGGCAGGGCAAGGGGCCCCGGCGAGGGGCAGGTCTGTTTCCCAAAAGGCGCCCTGGCCCCCTGGGCAATCGGGGGACAGGGACCTGGCAGAGGGGGCCTGGCAAGGGACGGGGGCCTGGAGGAGGGTGACGGGAGGGCTCGGCGCAGTATCACAGTCGGGGCGGAGAGGGGGTGAGAGCCAAGACCCAAGCAAGGAGCCCAGGCAGTGGACGCAGGCGAGGGAGGACGACGGACAGAAGCCCCCCACCCACCGACCAACTGACGGGACCGACCCACCCACCCACCCCGGGAGCACAGGAGCAGGAGGCCAGCGCCAGGGGAAAGCAGGGAAGGGGAGGAAGGGGCGGCGCGAGGATGAGGAGACAGCAGGCGGCGCAAGGGACACCGAGGGGAGCGCGGTAGGGGGCCCAAGCAAGGGGCCCCCAGTTCAGACTCGACACCACGACGCCCCGCGACGCCCCGCCCCGCCACCCCAGGCCACGCGACGCGACAGGAGGAACGCGGTCTGGGGCTCAGGGGAAAGCAGCGCGAAGGGTCGGGCTTGGGGAGGGCTGGGTTGGGGTGGGGGGCAGCCTGCCAGGCCAGAGGGCGGGGTCGGGGGCGGGGGTAGGGAGGGCACGGCGCGGGGAAATGGACGCAAGGCCCTCGTCCACTGCCAGGTGTCAGGGTTCCGGCAGCAAGGGGGCCCAGGCGAGGGGCAGGGCGCACAGGCCAGGCAGGTCCACTGCGCTGACGCAGGGAACAGTTCCTCAGAAAGGGGTGGGAACCAACTAGGGCCAAAGGAGGGCACCACCGTGTGGGGAGACACTGGGAACCCAGCCGGCCCGGGTGCGGGGAGAGCCCGGACCCAATCGAGGAGCCCAGGCTGGGGCCAAGCAGGGGACGGGCGGTTGCGGGCAGTGCAAGGATACACAGAGTGCCAGGGGCACAAGGGGAGGCACAGGAGGGGGCCCAAGCAAGGGGCCTGAGATGAAGGGACAGGGACAGTTTCCTCCAGAAGAGCGGCCTGGGCTCAAGCAAGGAGCCAGGCCATGGAACAGGAGACCACGTGTGACGGCCTGGCTGCACTCAAGGGAAGGGACAGGGCCTAGGGGGGGGGGGGGTGTGCGGGGAGGGAGGGGAGGGCTTGGCCCCTGGGAATGTAGGCTCAAGGCCCAGGTCCACTGCCGGGGGTGGGGGCGCAGGGCATGGACCGCGGGGCGCAGGGCAGAGGGCGCAGGGCCTGGGGCGAGGGAGTGCAAAGGGACCTGGCAAAGGGGTCTGGCAGCCGCAGGGAACAAAGTAGAGCCCAGGGCGGGCAGGTACAGTGCCGGGCCCGCCGCGGTGGGAGCAGAAGGGTGGCAGAGGGGCGTGGGGCCTGGACCCAAGCAAGGAGCCCAGGCTAGGGACCTAGGGGGGGGGGGCGTGCAAGGCCAAAGCAGGGAGGGGTCGGGAGCGTGCACGCAGGCGGCACAAGGACAGGGCAGTGCGGGCAAGCCAAGGGGAGCAGGGAGGTAGGCCAAGCAAGGGCCCCGCTTTCATCAAAGCCCACGGGCGGGCGCGCTGAGCCACCAGGGCCAGCACAGGCTCAAGCCAGGAGCCAGGTCATGGGAGGCAGAGCCAGGGGCTGAGGGCTGGGGCAGGGGACTCTGGAGTGTGGACAGGGCCAGGCAGGGAGGAGGGGGTTGCGACGGGCGGGGGGAACAGGAGCTCGAGGCCCAGGTCTGCGGCCGGCCAGCTGTTGGGGTTCAGGGTGTGGGACCGAGGGTCCAGGCAGGGCAAGGGGCCCCGGCGAGGGGCAGGTCTGTTTCCCAAAAGGCGCCCTGGCCCCCTGGGCAATCGGGGGACAGGGACCTGGCAGAGGGGGCCTGGCAAGGGACGGGGGCCTGGAGGAGGGTGACGGGAGGGCTCGGCGCAGTATCACAGTCGGGGCGGAGAGGGGTGAGAGCCAAGACCCAAGCAAGGAGCCCAGGCAGTGGACGCAGGCGAGGGAGGACGACGGACAGAAGCCCCCCACCCACCGACCAACTGACGGGACCGACCCACCCACCCACCCCGGGAGCACAGGAGCAGGAGGCCAGCGCCAGGGGAAAGCAGGGAAGGGGAGGAAGGGGCGGCGCGAGGATGAGGAGACAGCAGGCGGCGCAAGGGACACCGAGGGGAGCGCGGTAGGGGGCCCAAGCAAGGGGCCCCCAGTTCAGACTCGACACCACGACGCCCCGCGACGCCCCGCCCCGCCACCCCAGGCCACGCGACGCGACAGGAGGAACGCGGTCTGGGGCTCAGGGGAAAGCAGCGCGAAGGGTCGGGCTTGGGGAGGGCTGGGTTGGGGTGGGGGGCAGCCTGCCAGGCCAGAGGGCGGGGTCGGGGGGGGTAGGGAGGGCACGGCGCGGGGAAATGGACGCAAGGCCCTCGTCCACTGCCAGGTGTCAGGGTTCCGGCAGCAAGGGGGCCCAGGCGAGGGGCAGGGCGCACAGGCCAGGCAGGTCCACTGCGCTGACGCAGGGGAACAGTTCCTCAGAAAGGGGTGGGAACCAACTAGGGCCAAAGGAGGGCACCACCGTGTGGGGAGACACTGGGAACCCAGCCGGCCCGGGTGCGGGGAGAGCCCGGACCCAATCGAGGAGCCCAGGCTGGGGCCAAGCAGGGGACGGGCGGTTGCGGGCAGTGCAAGGATACACAGAGTGCCAGGGCACAAGGGGAGGCACAGGAGGGGGCCCAAGCAAGGGGCCTGAGATGAAGGGACAGGGACAGTTTCCTCCAGAAGAGCGGCCTGGGCTCAAGCAAGGAGCCAGGCCATGGAACAGGAGACCACGTGTGACGGCCTGGCTGCACTCAAGGGAAGGGACAGGGCCTAGGGGGGGGGGGGGGGTGCGGGGAGGGAGGGGAGGGCTTGCCCTGGGAATGTAGGCTCAAGGCCCAGGTCCACTGCCGGGGGTGGGGGCGCAGGGCATGGACCCAGGGGCGCAGGGCAGAGGGCGCAGGGCCTCGGGCGAGGGAGTGCAAAGGGACCTGGCAAAGGGGTCTGGCAGCCGCAGGGAACAAAGTAGAGCCCAGGGCGGGCAGGTACAGTGCCGGGCCCGCCGCGGTGGGAGCAGAAGGGTGGCAGAGGGGCGTGGGGCCTGGACCCAAGCAAGGAGCCCAGGCTAGGGACCTAGGGGGGGGGGCGTGCAAGGCCAAAGCAGGGAGGGGTCGGGAGCGTGCACGCAGGCTGCACAAGGACAGGGCAGTGCGAGCAAGCCAAGGGGAGCAGGGAGGTAGGCCAAGCAAGGGCCCCGCTTTCATCAAAGCCCACGGCGGGCGCGCTGAGCCACCAGGGCCAGCACAGGCTCAAGCCAGGAGCCAGGTCATGGGAGGCAGAGCCAGGGCTGAGGGCTGGGGCAGGGGACTCTGGAGTGTGGACAGGGCCAGGCAGGAGGAGGGGGTTGCGACGGGCGGGGGGAACAGGAGCTCGAGGCCCAGGTCTGCGGCCGGCCAGCTGTTGGGGTTCAGGGTGTGGGACCGAGGGTCCAGGCAGGGCAAGGGGCCCCGGCGAGGGCAGGTCTGTTTCCCAAAAGGCGCCCTGGCCCCTGGGCAATCGGGGGACAGGGACCTGGCAGAGGGGGCCTGGCAAGGGACGGGGGCCTGGAGGAGGGTGACGGGAGGGCTCGGCGCAGTATCACAGTCGGGGCGGAGAGGGGTGAGAGCCAAGACCCAAGCAAGGAGCCCAGCAGTGGACGCAGGCGAGGGAGGACGACGGACAGAAGCCCCCACCCACCGACCAACTGACGGGACCGACCCACCCACCCACCCCGGGAGCACAGGAGCAGGAGGCCAGCGCCAGGGGAAAGCAGGGAAGGGGAGGAAGGGGCGGCGCGAGGATGAGGAGACAGCAGGCGGCGCAAGGGACACCGAGGGGAGCGCGGTAGGGGGCCCAAGCAAGGGGCCCCCAGTTCAGACTCGACACCACGACGCCCCGCGACGCCCCGCCCCGCCACCCCAGCCACGCGACGCGACAGGAGGAACGCGGTCTGGGGCTCAGGGGAAAGCAGCGCGAAGGGTCGGGCTTGGGGAGGGCTGGGTTGGGGTGGGGGGCAGCCTGCCAGGCCAGAGGGCGGGGTCGGGGGCGGGGGTAGGGAGGGCACGGCGCGGGGAAATGGACGCAAGGCCCTCGTCCACTGCCAGGTGTCAGGGTTCCGGCAGCAAGGGGGCCCAGGCGAGGGGCAGGGCGCACAGGCCAGGCAGGTCCACTGCGCTGACGCAGGGGAACAGTTCCTCAGAAAGGGGTGGGAACCAACTAGGGCCAAAGGAGGGCACCACCGTGTGGGGAGACACTGGGAACCCAGCCGGCCCGGGTGCGGGGAGAGCCCGGACCCAATCGAGGAGCCCAGGCTGGGGCCAAGCAGGGGACGGGCGGTTGCGGGCAGTGCAAGGATACACAGAGTGCCAGGGGCACAAGGGGAGGCACAGGAGGGGGCCCAAGCAAGGGGCCTGAGATGAAGGGACAGGGACAGTTTCCTCCAGAAGAGCGGCCTGGGCTCAAGCAAGGAGCCAGGCCATGGAACAGGAGACCACGTGTGAAGGCCTGGCTGCACTCAAGGGGAAGGGACAGGGCCTGGCGGGGGGGGGGGGGGGGGGTGTGCGGGGAGGGAGGGAGGGCTTGGCCCTGGGAATGTAGGCTCAAGGCCCAGGTCCACTGCCGGGGGTGGGGGCGCAGGGCATGGACCGCGGGCGCAGGGCAGAGGGCGCAGGGCCTGGGGCGAGGGAGTGCAAAGGGACCTGGCAAAGGGGTCTGGCAGCGGCAGGGAACAAAGTAGAGCCCAGGGCGGGCAGGTACAGTGCCGGGCCCGCCGCGGTGGGAGCAGAAGGGTGGCAGAGGGGCGTGGGGCCTGGACCCAAGCAAGGAGCCCAGGCTAGGGACCTAGGGGGGGGGGCGTGCAAGGCCAAAGCAGGGAGGGGTCGGGGAGCGTGCACGCAGGCGGCACAAGGACAGGGCAGTGCGGGCAAGCCAAGGGGAGCAGGGAGGTAGGCCAAGCAAGGGCCCCGCTTTCATCAAAGCCCACGGGCGGGCGCGCTGAGCCACCAGGGCCAGCACAGGCTCAAGCCAGGAGCCAGGTCATGGGAGGCAGAGCCAGGGGCTGAGGGCTGGGGCAGGGGACTCTGGAGTGTGGACAGGGCCAGGCAGGGAGGAGGGGGGTGCGACGGGCGGGGGGGAACAGGAGCTCCAGGCCCAGGTCTGCGGCCGGCCAGCTGTTGGGGTTCAGGGTGTGGGACCGAGGGTCCAGGCAGGGCAAGGGGCCCCGGCGAGGGGCAGGTCTGTTTCCCAAAGGCGCCCTGGCCCCCTGGGCAATCGGGGGACAGGGACCTGGCAGAGGGGGCCTGGCAAGGGACGGGGGCCTGGAGGAGGGTGACGGGAGGGCTCGGCGCAGTATCACAGTCGGGGCGGAGAGGGGTGAGAGCCAAGACCCAAGCAAGGAGCCCAGGCAGTGGACGCAGGCGAGGGAGGACGACGGACAGAAGCCCCCCACCCACCGACCAACTGACGGGACCGACCCACCCACCCACCCCGGGAGCACAGGAGCAGGAGGCCAGCGCCAGGGGAAAGCAGGGAGGGGAGTCTGAAGGGGCGGCGCGAGGATGAGGAGACAGCAGGCGGCGCAAGGGACACCGAGGGGAGCGCGGTAGGGGGCCAAGCAAGGGGCCCCCAGTTCAGACTCGACACCACGACGCCCCGCGACGCCCCGCCCCGCCACCCCAGGCCACGCGACGCGACAGGAGGAACGCGGTCTGGGGCTCAGGGGAAAGCAGCGCGAAGGGTCGGGCTTGGGGAGGGCTGGGTGGGTGGGGTGGGGGGCAGCCTGCCAGGCCAGAGGGCGGGGTCGGGGGCGGGGGTAGGGAGGGCACGGCGCGGGGAAATGGACGCAAGGCCCTCGTCCACTGCCAGGTGTCAGGGTTCCGGCAGCAAGGGGGCCCAGGCGAGGGGCAGGGCGCACAGGCCAGGCAGGTCCACTGCGCTGACGCAGGGGAACAGTTCCTCAGAAAGGGGTGGGAACCAACTAGGGCCAAAGGAGGGCACCACCGTGTGGGGAGACACTGGGAACCCAGCCGGCCCGGGTGCGGGGAGAGCCCGGACCCAATCGAGGAGCCCAGGCTGGGGCCAAGCAGGGGACGGGCGGTTGCGGGCAGTGCAAGGATACACAGAGTGCCAGGGGCACAAGGGGAGGCACAGGAGGGGGCCCAAGCAAGGGGCCTGAGATGAAGGGACAGGGACAGTTTCCTCCAGAAGAGCGGCCTGGGCTCAAGCAAGGAGCCAGGCCATGGAACGGGAGACCACGTGTGACGGCCTGGCTGCACTCAAGGGAAGGGACAGGGCCTAGGGGGGGGGGGTGCGGGGAGGGAGGGGAGGGCTTGGCCCCTGGGAATGTAGGCTCAAGGCCCAGGTCCACTGCGGGGGTGGGGCGCAGGGCATGGACCCAGGGGCGCAGGCAGAGGGCGCAGGGCCTCGGGCGAGGGAGTGCAAAGGGACCTGGCAAAGGGGTCTGGCAGCCGCAGGGACAAAGTAGAGCCCAGGGCGGGCAGGTACAGTGCCGGGCCCGCCGCGGTGGGAGCAGAAGGGTGGCAGAGGGGCGTGGGGCCTGGACCCAAGCAAGGAGCCCAGGCTAGGGACCTAGGGGAGGGGGCGTGCAAGGCCAAAGCAGGGAGGGGTCGGAGCGTGCACGCAGGCTGCACAAGGACAGGGCAGTGCGAGCAAGCCAAGGGGAGCAGGGAGGCAGGCCAAGCAAGGGCCCCGCTTTCATCAAAGCCCACGGCGGGCGCGCTGAGCCACCAGGGCCAGCACAGGCTCAAGCCTGGAGCCAGGTATTGGGAGGCAGAGCCAGGGGCTGAGGCTGGGGCAGGGGACTCTGGAGTGTGGACAGGGCCAGGCAGGGAGGAGGGGGGTGCGACGGGCGGGGGGGAACAGGAGCTCGAGGCCCAGGTCTGCGCCGGCCAGCTGTTGGGTTCAGGGTGTGGGACCGAGGGTCCAGGCAGGGCAAGGGGCCCCGGCGAGGGGCAGGTCTGTTTCCCAAAAGGCGCCCTGGCCCCCTGGGCAATCCGTAGACAGGGACCTGGCAGAGGGACCTGGCAAGGGACGGGGGCCTGGAGGAGGGTGACGGGAGGGCTCCGCGCAGTATCACAGTTGGGCGGAGAGGGGTGAGAGCCAAGACCCAAGCAAGGAGCCCAGGCAGTGGACGCAGGCGAGGGAGGACGACGGACAGAAGCCCCCACCCACCGACCAACTGACGGGAACCCGAACCCACCCACCCACCCCCCCGGAGCACAGGAGCAGGAGGCCAGCGCCAGGGGAAAGCAGG
>NW_027553970.1:0-23475 GCF_045843805.1 Urocitellus parryii | reverse complement strand
AAGTTATGGAAACAATATATTTCAATAAGAAATCTAAGACAAATATGGATATTCTTAGTGTATTTTAAAGGATACAAGATTTGAAGATGAGCTTTGTTTATAAATTAGACATAAAATTGTGAATAGTACATTAGTTGCTCAAATAACTGCAGTTTTAATAAGAGGGTTCTGATTCATCTGAAACTATATATAATGGTACAAGGTGAAAAGAGGACTGCATTTTATACTACTATGTATATCATCACTGTTAAATACAGGACCTGCAATGATGAACCCAAGAGCAGTTGGGGTGGAGGGGCCATTAAGAGTATACCTGCTGGTGTTAAAGTGTTAAATTCAAATTTGGAATTTTCTCTTAATTCCTTAGAGAAACTCAGAAAGGTATTAAATTTACATGAGCCTCAGTTACTTCTCTTAAAAAATGTGTTTTAAAATCTTTAAAAATATTTTTATTTCCAAATTTATTAAATATTTATTGTGTCTTTACAAAACAACTGTTCACATAAATAAAGTGAAATGTGTTTAGATTATTTTTATAGAATTGACCCATAGCAATTTTCTTTTTTTTAAAAAAAAAAGAAATTATACTACCCAAACAGTACAATTGTAACCTACCATTCAATATTATTTTTATTGATGTATGATTAATATATAAGAAGTTACATGCACATATTTTATGTATACATTTTGATGTAAGGATAAATATACATCTGTGAAACTGTTCCCAAAGGCAATGCCATAAATTTAATCAAAACCTCTACAAGTTTTTCCCCTTTTCTTCCTCACTTCTCTCCTTCTTTTCTCTTTTGCTTTTTAAATAGTTGTAGATGAACATAATACCTTTATTTTATTTATTTATTTTCCTGTGGTGCTGCAGATGGAACTCAGTGCATCACATGTGCTAGGCAAGTGCTCTACCACTGAGCTACAACCCCAACCCCTTCTTTTATGCTGGGGGTTGAACCCAGAAATGCTTTACCATAAGCTACATACCCAGTACTTTTTATATTTTATTTTGAGACAAGTTTTCACTAAACCATTGATAGTCTCTCTAAGTTGCTGAGGCTGGCCTTGAACTTTCGAGCCTCCTGCCTTATCCTTCCAAGTTGCTAGGATTACAGATGTATGCTATAGCATACAACATTTTAAGACCTATTAACAAAATTTAAGATTTAGATATGGTATTCTTAACCAGTATACCTTGTATACTATATACTATATACTAGATCTTCTGGATTTAGTCATCTTGCATAACTGGAACTATGTATTGTTCGATCAACACACCTCTGGACTATACCTTGTCATAACATTGTCTGGGAGTACATACAATACGGTGTTCCTGGTTCTGTGTTTGATTCTGTGGGTCCTCAGTGTGTGGAGGCTACAGAGAGGACAAGAGGGAATTTAAGTAGTTAACATTGACTCTGCACACTTTCATATACTAAAAACTGTGCTGGTCAATTTACAAGCATTATTTATTTAAACATCAGATTCACTCAATTATGTGGTGATTGCTATTGTCTTCCTTTTATCAGTCAGATAATCAGTTTGGAGGGGTTAACTGATATTTCAAGGTTAAACAGCTAGTAAATAGTAGAGTTGGCATTAGAACCCAGCCATTCAGATTCCAGAACCTATGTACCTAATCCTTCTATCACACAATTTGGAATAATGAATTAAGATTAAAATCCTTAAATGAGGGCCGGGGATGTAGCTCAAGCGGTAGTGAGCTCGCCTGGCATGCGTTCAGCCTGGGTTCGATCCTCAGCACCACATACAAACAAAGATGTTGTGTCCGCCAAAAGCTAAAAAATAAATATTAAAAATTCTCTCTCTCTCTCTTTCTCCTCTGTCACTCTCTCTTTAAAAAAAATCCTTAGATGAGACTATATTTGAGTAATTATTGAGAAAGTGCCTTCCCAGCTGGATGTCCTTAGGTAAATTATGTAAGCTCTTGGAAGTCTCTATTTCCCTAAGAAATAATGGTAGGAATAACTACAACCACAAACCTTATTCCTCACAGGTTCCATATTTGTAAATTTACCTACTTGCTAAAATGTATTTGTATCCTGGGACCCTCTTGCTGCCATTTGTTTTCATGCACAGAGGGTGGAAAATGTGATTTTGCCGATGTGTGCATTCCTAGCTGAGGCTGACAAGGCCACTGTTTCAGCTCTCACACTATAAACAGCTGTCCCTTTCACAGTCTATTAAGTGCCATGGTTTCCACATTTTTTGTGCTTTTGTTGATGCATTTGCTACTTAAAACAGCCCCCATGCTTGAAGTCTAGTTTCCAGAAAACTGTGATGTGCCTTTTGGAGAGGCTGCCTGTGTTAGGCAAGCTTCATTCAGTCATGACTTAGAGGGCTGTTGGCATTTAAGTTCAACATGAATGAACTGGCAATGTATATTAGATAAGGTATTTAAATAAAAACACACATAAAACAAGGTTGTATATTGATTGCTTGACCAGAGACTCCTGGAAACCTAATCCTCTCTTTCCCGAGGATCAATGATTTAGTATTCACTAATTCAGTGTTTATGGTAGAAAGTAACTAAAGTAGAATTGGCTCTATCTACTAAGGGTGAGAATTAAGATAATATACTTGGCACAAAATAGAAGCTAAATTGTAGATGGTTTTTGTTTTTCAGAACTATCCAGATTAATTATCCTTTTCTGAAAAAAAAACTAAAAAGAAAGTTTCAGTTTAAGATTTGCAAGATTGGCTTCAAATTACAACATTGAAATGCCAATCCAGTGGGTTCTTTTTTTTAATATTTATTTTTTAGTTGGACACAATACCTTTATTTATTTATTTTTATGTGGTGCTGAGGATCAAACCCAGGGCCTCACATATGCTAGGCAAGTGCTCTACCACTGAGCCACAACCCAGGCCCAATCCAGTGGGATTTAATGGTTGATGACTAGTTAGTCCCTCTTGGGAAAGCAGCTTTGTGTGGCAGACTCCTCCTGCTCAACCCTTGAGACTGAGCTTGGTTTTGACTTCTCCCCAAGTTTCTCTAGCCCAGAAAAGCCTGCCTGGCTTCCTGGTAGCATTCTCAATACACAGTTTTGTCTTGTTTTTCACTCTTATCACAGACATTGTTACCTTCTCTCTCTTCCCCACAGGGTTATGAACAATGCCTAGCCCATAGAGGATGTTCAAGAAAACTTGTTGAATGAATGAAAGAATGAATGTGTGCAGGTTCCCAGTTTAGTGTGTGTATTTAACTACAGCCAGGTGTCTATCACACTGATAAAGATATCTTCCACCAATTGTAAAACAGACCATCAGCTCTAATACAGCATATGTAGACATTAATGATCTTACTGATGAATTAAAGTTAAGTACCATTAAAGTCTAAGCCCCACTTTGACATCCATGCCTTGACATTTATCTGTGAACATTCTGGCATATTTTATCAGATATACCACTGGTTTGAGGAAAACTTGATGAATTTACTATTTTCTTGGTTTTTAGAATGATTAGGTTATTAATACTAGGGAGTCTTTTTTATTTTTTATTTTTTTGGTACCGAGCATTGAACCTACAGGTGGTTTACCACTGAGCCACATCCCCAACCATTTTTATTTTTATGTTGAGACAGGCTCTCACTAAGTTGCTTAAGGCCTTGCTAAATTGCTGAGACTGGTCTCAAACTTTTGATCCTCCTGCCTCAGCCTCCCAAATTCCTGGAATTACAGGAGTGCACCACCACACCCAGATTAGGGAGTCATTTTCTGTCACATGAACTTTCCAAACTAATCCCAGCATTTGCACTATGTCCTTCCTCTTTGATCCTCTGTCCCTTACTATTCACTACTCTTGTCAGTTCTTAAAGCAAAGATCTTTTTTTGTTTGTTTACTTTATTCTCATTGACAGCACCTCTAACCCACATCTCTTTGTCCTCATAACTATGCTAATGCAGCTTTCTCAGGAAACAGTTTCCAAACCTTTCAAATTCTTGATTTTCCCTCCCAGCCATCTCATTTGGAAACAGCTAATACATTCATCTTTCTGCAGTACAAATTGATTCTGACTGTCTTCTGAGAAAACCACATTTAATGGCCTCTCATTGTTCATCTCATTAAGGATAAAAGGCCTGGGCACTTCATGGTAAGACATTTTGGGGAGGCTAATGAATGCTCTTTTGCCATAAGTTGTCCATAGCTGATGTTCTGTCCATCTTTGCTTACTGCTCTAAACTCGGGACCCAATGTGGCATTGGGTACATCAGTAAGCACTTACACATCATTTGGGGTTCAGCAAATCAATTAGGAAAACTGATGTTGAACTTTCATTGAACTTGGATTTCTAAGTGAGATGTGGTTCTGTGATACTCCCTATTAACGTACATGGACTCACATACAAAGGGATCTCTAGGAAGCATGGCATTGTGAACTTAGATGTATCTCTTCTTTCCATCTAACCTACATATGCTCAAGTTTCCTTAGCATTTTGCCTTTATATAGTAAACTTTCCAGAAATAGCAAGAGTTCGAGAATGATGATTATGTCTAAGTTTATAAGCTTTTCTCGATGTTTTTATATTCCTGAGTACCTTGGGAATGGAGGAAGCCATGAACGGATAGGAGGTGTGATTACTTGGCTTTTGTTCATTTTTGTCCAGGCCCATTGATAGTTAAGTCTTCAGCTTCATTTACCTTCATTCAGTGGGTAGAACAGGTGAGTGGGAAATCTCCCCAGCAAATGTGACCTCATTCCGCATGGCTGTCCTCTGCTGCATCTCTAGCGTTATTGCTCTTCTGCCCCACGGCTGTGTCATTTACAATCCAGCTTTTATTGCAAGGCAAGGAACTATCTGGCCCTTATCTCAGCAGGTGCAGCATTATTTTATACCACAGCAGCAGGGATCAGCTTTACCACTTTCGCTTTTACTGAGAAGCGGCCTTCAGTCCTCACTAGTCTGTCTGCTCCAACCATTAAATCTTGAGAGTTCTTTCCTGGATGGTGACAAAGGCTGGGCTCAGCTGTGAATTTTTAATCAGCTCTCTAGGGACCTCCATGCTGGCCTTTTTCTGCTTCTTTCTGGTCTTTTTATTACTGGTTCTTCTCTTCTTCCTGTCCTCCCTGCATGTTTGTGCTCTTGCCCAACATCTGCCCTTGGCCCAGGGGGCAATTTACAGCTCTGGGTATTGTCTATATATTTTTAAACAACATCTCCCTCATGGTGGTAAATACACATTTGCATTTCAATAGTTATTATTGGATATGTTTTAAAAATACCACCCAAGTATAATGAATAGTTAACCTAGGAAATTCTGGTTCCCTTTGTTTTCTGCCTCCCCACCCCCACAAAATCCTCTAGTCTCTCACACATTGGGAGCTGTGAATGCAAGTGAAGGTAAAGCAGCCATGCTTGGTGGCTTGTGCTTTTCACACTTTGAAATTGTGATGACTGTTCTTCAACTGAAGTTTCTCATCTTTTCCCCTGGGGCCTCTCCAGACTCTGTCTCACATAAACCACTTAGTGCTTGACTTTCAGAAGGAAGTTGGGAGACTCCTTGTTCTCACTCATACCTTCTACAGACAAACCCTCTGAGAGACTGTCCCCATCACAGAGATAGGTGACCCAGGACTCTCCAGTTCCTTCTCGTTGGGCAAAGCTCATACCTCCCTTTTCCATTCTACCCCTAGCTTCATCCCACACCTTGGGCTTTTTACAAGTAGATTGAGAGAGAGACAGCTGGGGAAACCCATCAACAGTTTATTTTTCTCAAGGAAATAAAGTGAAATAAAAATAGCCTAATTTTTGTACATCATTTACAAATTTCTGAATACTCTCATTTGACAGTTATAACCCAGGGAGTATTATTAAATTATATTATTTTATAATCATTTTTCTAAAGAAGAAACTGACTTTCTTAAAGGACTGCCATTCTGCAAGTGAACAAACAGACAAAGCAACAAAATACACACCCCACAAATTACTCTGCAGATTCCATCCTCTGGCAGAACAGGAGCAAGCTCATTCATTTGTTCATTCATCTAAGCTAAAATTTTCTGAATCCCTTCCATGAATGAGGCTTTTAGTGTTGATTGTATGACTGGGCTATGCTTGTGTTAGATGGTCTAAAGTTGTTCTATTCATGTTTTAATAAACCTTTCTTTTTCTGCTTTTTAATGCATTGGCTACTTCAGTTCTGTGAGTTGATTCTCACATGTTAAGTCATCTATTTTTCCCTTGTGGGAAAATGAGAACTAGTTTTCTACAAGAATCAGGGGCTTTATAACTATATTTTGTAACTATATTTTTCTTTTTCAAGAATGAATGGATTCTTTGTTCCTCTCAGATTCTACTGCTCACATACATTTCTGTTTGAGTCAGGGTTGAGGCTCAGAGTTTCAGATGTCTCAGTTCACAGATGGCAGACTCCATTGCTCTGGGTCCAAGATGAGGCAGCAAGCACATCATGTGAAAAGGTCAGAGAGGAGGAAAGCTGCTCAGCTCATGGCAGGGAAGGAAGCTGAGAGAGGGAAAGAGAGGAAGGAACCACAGGGAAGCTGCTCTGTTATACAACACACCCTCAGGAACCCACCCTCTCTAGCCAGCCATGCCACACCTACCTACAGGTACCACCCAGTTCATTCAAACAGGATGGGATGAGTAGAGTACAGCTCTCCTGGTTAAATCATTCACCTCTGAATAGTTCTATAGAAACACAGGCATTTGGGGAACACCTTGTATCAAAACCAGAAAAAAATTCATATATATTCACTTAAGAATCAGAATTCTTAAAGTCTAATAAGATGTTGTAGAATAAAATGTGTAGGTGCCCTGTCTTATACTTCTGATAGGAAATTTTTATACATAACTCCCCAATAGACAACCAAAACATCTGATTCTTAAGAGAAGGTACCAATATTTAATAATAGACAAACCAAAATAGAGCCTAGAAAACCAATATGTCTTTGATGTGAGCCCTGAAATAATTTGGTCCTAGTATAATAGACTGTTCCATTCATTTTAATACATACAGAGACATATAATGATGAAGATGTGATATTGCCATCCTGAGGGATTTTTCTTTATGAGCAATTAAGGAAAGAAAATTTTGGCATTGCCTAGGACATGGGCAGGAATGTTTTCTCACATTGCAAAGGTTCTTATACAACACATGATAGTGATATATTGTAAACTAAAAATAAGGTAAACAATGAAGCAATTTTGTAGAAATGGGTTAAATTATACCAACAAATCCATAGCGCTAGTACAAAGTGAATATCCTTCCTATTCAATAGAGTCTAACTTTGTGTGTGTGTGTGTGTGTGTGTGTGTGGTGCTGGGGATTGAACTCAGGGTCTTGAGTATCCTAAACATAGGCTCTAACACTGAGCTATACCTATTGACCTCCAATATCATTTTTGAGGTAAAATGGCAATATCTTTGTAAAGACTTCATCCAATGGTCTACTAGATAGATTAATAGTTAGCTTAGATAAAATAGTCAAAATGAATTAACTTGTGTTGCACAGTTCATACATAATGAGGATTATTCTAAGAACATTACATTTACGATCTTACTCAATTTTATTTTAACAACCTAATGGAGCAGGTATTATTAATACCCATTTTGCAGATGAGTATTAATTAAGGCTCAGTGGGGTTAAATTATATCCACTGTTTCACTTAACTAGTAAGGTGGAAAACAATTGGGTCTTAGAAACATGAACTCCTGAAAGTTGTGCCTTCAAGTCTGAATTCTATCAGATATATATTGAAAGGCCACGCTCAGGAAGCTCAAGCATTGGCAGCAATATGGTAAAAGTAATATTATAAAATGCTAATTATAATATTAAGTTAATTAAAGGTCTCATGATTCGAAATTATTTATCAATAAAAATCTCCATGCAAACCTCAGGTGGGTGAGGTAACCAGAAGAGAGAAGAGATATATTTATAGCCGCCTATTCCACTCGGGTTTGCATTCCCAGTGATTTTGTGTCTAGAATTTGCATCATATAATTTTAAAATAACCACTGAATGAGGGTTGGTATATGCTTATGCAAATATGACAAGAGGATATTGAGAAATAATTTTGTTTTTTCAAGTCATTCTATGTGTGTATGTGACAAAATATAACATGGAGTCCACTGAACCTTTGTTAGATTCATAGTCTTTTTTTAATGTTAAGGTAAATTTCTCAACACCAAAGAATAAAACTTGCAAAAATAAGCACAAAATTATTCCTAGGGGCAGTAAAGCAAGGCAGCTAAGAGCATGGCCCAGGATCAACTGCACATGTTCAGATCCCAGCTCCACAGCCTTGGGCTAATAGACCCCAGATGCTTATGTAATCTCCTTTTGCCTTGGTTTCTGCACCTGTAAAACAAGGGCAAGGAACAAAATTTCTTTCATAGGGCTGTTGCAAAGATCAATACATATAACAGAAATCAAGTTATTAGAATCTGGCACAAGATGTGTCTAAGTGCTAGCTGTTGTCATTATCTATAAAACTATGCTCTGCTGAAGAAATAGTCTGCAGGTGTGCAGTTAGTGGAGGTGAGCAGAAGCAGGTCTCACTCTAATTGAAGTATCAAAGCTGAACTTTTCAGAAGCAAAAAACAAGAACAATAACCTAGTCAATATTATTGCACCCGTGACTGATTAAAAGTGTACCAATGGGAGACTGGGGACAGCCAGAGGAGACAAAGAGCAAGAATTTATAAGTGTAAACTTAGACCTGGCCAGCTTACAGTGCACTGTGCAAACTGGTTCCCTTGCCAGATTTCAGCCCACTGTGGAAACATACATGATGACAGGCCTTCATTAATCTAAAACCTTTTCCACTTGCTCCATGCTTGCTCTCCATGTCTGCTTCTGAGAGGAGCTGTTTCTCATGTCTTGGGGAAGAAATTGACAGGCTATTCAACCTGAGAAATACAATGTTTTGGGTATCTATATTTCTTTCTACAATTCTTTCTATATGTATTTCGGATTTATATCATTTACTTAAACAGACAATATAATATTTGCAGAAGTTCTCAAATTTGAATATTTAAAAAAATCACTATTTTTTAAAAAATCTAGATTCTGTTTCCTCTTCTCTCATTACACACACACACACACACACACAGAGAGAGAGAGAGAGAGAGAGAGAGAGAGAGAGAGAGAGAGAGAGAAAGAGAGATAAAGATTAGGAAGGTCTTCTCTGGGGTCTAAGAACAACAGCAGTGATACTAATGCAGGTATTCTTTGGATTACACTAAATACTGAAATATTGGGGCAGATAAGTTTTGTAATTAGAGAGACCAGGGTTAAAAACCAAGCTTTGCCTCTTCATAAAACCTGCATTAGTTTGGGCAAGTTAAACATTTCCAAACTTCAGTTTCCTTATCTCACAAGATGGAAGTAATGATGCTCTGCTTAAAATTCAACAATGTCAAGAAAAGTGTCTTTCATGTGTGGCAGTTATTATCTAATCAGCCATGAGGCAGGCTGTGAATGTGTAGATAGTGGCTCCTTTGGAGACTCTACCTTTCCTGGGTTTTTACTTAAAGCATCTAAGCCACAGTGTATGCTCAATGGATGTCAAGTCCCTTCTCCCTTGCATCTATCCCTTGTTTTGAATTTCTAAGAAGACCAAGCAAAATTCCAGAGCACACATGGATGGGTACATCACACTTTTTCCTATTTAGGGAAAATGACTCAAAAGTTGACATACTTTGGCTTTTTGAATCCTTACACCCAAACTATGCACTTCAGAAAGTAAACCACCACCTGCTGAGGGCTTATTTGTGTTATAGAGAGGTTGGGGTGCAAATGACCAGAAGACCATTTGGTCCAAATCCTTTCTAACATAAAGATGAAGAAACAGAGCCCTGGAGGTACTCAGAGCCAGGTGTCCGTTCCTGTTTCTTGACTATTCTGTCACTCCTTTTCCAAAACAGGACTCTAGATGGAGATGTCACGGCTACTCAGCATTCTGTAACACAAGCATGGTTCAGGAGTGGCGAGTCTCATGTAGGCTCTGTTCATTGTACAGGAATCAGCTGTTCCAGGGACTCCAGACAGCTTTGCTTTGCTTTCCAGATGAGAACCTGACAGAGTCCAGGCATGTTGGGTATTGCTGTATGCTGACAAATGGCTTGACAAATGGGGGATGTGAAGAGGGTGCTGGGTGGGAGAGGAGGCCAATTCTCCCCCTGGAAAAACTTTAGGCCAAAAGCTAAGGGTTGCAAAATGACTCTTGAGTATGTGACTTTTTAAAAGCCTCATTTGATTTAACTGGAAGGGCTGTTTTTATTTTTTCCCCATGAGTTGTTTTCTATTTCTCATGATTTACAATGACAACTGTCAGAATTAGTCCTTGTTATTATAAAGGCTAAGTTAGAGAGTCATTTTAGTGTTAAATTGTGTATCAGGCAAATTCATTATGGGAATAAGAGGGAATAAACCTTGTCAATTGCTTATAGTACTTATTTTCTTCTTCTGTAAGACATTGGGGTCTGAGTTACATGCCTAAAAATTTGCTGCTTAATATTGATTTGTATGAACCAAAGGGAATCAAAATACAGCTTGGTATCCCAGAAATCAATTTTTTTTATTCCAAACTTTTAATGGGATTGTTTTCTGTGCTTCTGGGTAAATCTGTTTGGCTGTCACAACTCACTTGTATACATTCTATTAACAGATCCTGACTCTGACCACTGTTTAATATGCAATGTAAGCAAACTACTTCCCTGAAAGTTCAGGATGAATTGTTTGATGTGTAACATTGGAAAAGTTATCATTCTATGACCTTAATAAATAAATAAATAAAATAACACTAGAAGAAGGAATCAAGCAAGAAGGGAAGGAAAAATGAAAGTAAAGAAGGAAAAAAGAAAAGGAGGGACAGAGGGAATTTGAGACACAGAGAGGGTGGGGAATGGGGAATACAGAAGACCAGGCAGAAATCTGTTGCATGACTAGATTAATGGACAAAGGAAAAATGTGAGTTTCTATAAAAGTGAGGGGCTAACGTTAGTAGAGGAAAGATCATGTAAAACGGCAAACAATTCTTGTGTTCTCTCTCTGTATGTGTTTTTGAGAATCATCACTATATACTACTAAATATTTCTCTCCTGTTGGAGTCTTTTATTGAGGATCTGTGTATCATGTGGGTCTTGTGTTGTTTCTCTACTCCTGGTAGAAACAAAGGGATTGAGGGATGCATATGCTCATTTTCCCCAATTCAATAACTTGTTGATGCAGTCCAGAGAGTGTTCTATAGTAAAAAGTAGTGGAATTTGTAATCTCATATATCAGACAAACAGCATATCTCTTCCATACCTCTACTGTGTGATCTTACACATTACTCTTTCTTCATCTGTGGAATGGAGATAATAATTGGCTGTCATAGTAGTGTGCTTGAGGGGCCTGGCCCCTGCTTATGAGAGGCAGGTGCATATGTGTCCTCTAACTCCATTATTAGAGATGCCACAAGAGTAGCTTAAAATTGAAATATTAGTAGATAAAAAATTCTATAGAAATTGGTAAGTACTACAAATCATGGCTTTTATTTTCTCCCAGAGAGGCTGTTATTAAACTTTTATTATTTCATCTCTGCTTATGGATGAAATGAGATTGTAAAAAGTATTCTATCATTTGGAGGGATGCAATGTCTATTTGTCCACACCTCAACCATTCCTACAGAATATATGTATATAAAAACTTTTGATGTCCATATTCTTCTAGATAAAAACAGAACAACACTAGATATTTACTTGGAAACTCAATTTCATATTGTAATCTCCATGCTTATTTTATCTGACTCCGTATTCTTCTGTTTCTCTCTCTCCTTCAGTACTGTCCAAAAGTGTCTCTTTTCTTAAATTTTCATGACACCATGTCCAATGTAGTGTCCTATGAAGATATTATTACAAAGAATTTTGATGAGCTTTTAAATGTGAATAGATAGTTCAATATCTTAAATGAACTGTGGTAAGAATTTCAAGTTTAAAGTAAGAACTATAACAAGTTTAATACATATTAAAAGTGGGAAAATAGTTTTATGAAGGAGATGACCTTTGTGCTGATCTGTGAAATATAGTCGGATATCCTTGTGAGAAGGACAAGAGTAAATGGTTAGATCGATGGGTCGGTGAAGATTTAATTGCATGACAGAGGGCAGAAATCTGGGGTACAGCTGGAGAGGTCAGTCTCAGTGAGGAGTTGGAGAGACAGATGGAAGGTCAAGCTGAGACGACAACTAGAAAGGCCCATGGAGGAGTGTTTACTTCATTTACTAGACAAGGGAAAGGCATGAAATAATCAGAAATACGTGTTGGGAAAAATACTCTGGCAGTGTAAAAAATGACTTTGGAACAAGATCCATGCCTGGCCACTATGCATAAGGATGTTCTCTTCTAGGAATCAGGAAGGTCAAATGAAGCCATCCTGTATATGACTGGTGCCAGGCCCCTGGCATAGAGCAGATCTCCAGAGGGGCTCTTTTCCTTTTCCAAATCTCCAATTTCTATTGTTGATTTTTCTTCCTACAATATGTGCATGTCTCACGTACAACTGGGAGCTGATAACATACAACTGGATGAAAAAGATGCCAGCAAACTGTAGAAGCAGATGTAAACTGTTTTCCTTAAAAGGATTTAAGGATGAGAAGAAAGATTCTAGGAGTCAGATGGGCTATAGAAATACTGCTGTAGTATACACACTCTGATTCTCTAGATTTAAGTAATTAGCACATCTTGACCCGGTGAAAACAGCCACCCAGCCTCTCCCTTTGAAGGGGCAGAGGTCATTGACAGCTGCTACTTGGGCCTTTGGAGGGGATATTCTGCTTGAGACCAGCTGGGGGAAATGGATCCCTGGGAAGAGTGGTCACTCAATGATGAGAGCTGTGTTCCTTTTTCCTGTAAACAGTGGACACCCTTGAAGGCCCATCTGCACTGTTCCGACACATTCTGCACCTGGGTTTTTGTTTTCCTTGCTGAAGAGCAGTTGCCTGGTGTGCTTCAGTAGTTCCCATCTGCCTCACAGACCCACATGGAGCAATCAACCACATGTTCTTTTTTTTTTTTTATCAGAGAATGAGAGACTGGTTCATTTCCACTCTAAAATAAAATCCCATCCCAACTCTCCAATTCTCAATATTATGAAAGTTTCAGTGGCAGAACCAGGTTGTAACAGACAATGAAAAAAACTATGTATTTACACAAAAACGTAGAAATGACATGCTTCTTGCCTGGTGATTAATTAAAGTCGCATGATTTTTCAAACTCCAACTTTTGAATTTTTGGCAAACTGCTATGTGCCTCTGAAAATTCCAAAACACTTTACATTTGTCACTTGGTGAGACATACTGAAATTTACATTTTTTTTAAGTTAAAAATGTAGGATGCCAAGACGCATTTGCCAATACCCCTTTTGAAAGCCAGGGAAACAAAAAGGCAGGGATTTTATGCATTCAAAAGCCTCTAAATCCTAATTTAGTCTACTCCCCCTTGCAGTGTCTCTCTGCAGGCTGTGCCTGCACGGTTTTGTCACACACAGAGCATTATGTCTTCCCCAGAAGGCAGCAGCATTTGACTGATAGTGCCCTTTTGCCCTTTCCTCAAGGAAGGGAAAGCCAAAGTGGTTTCTTGTCCTCCCTAGAAACTCAGCCTAGTAACTCTTCATCATGAGAATGTGTCTCCTCCGATCATTGGAAGTGGTTGAGCAAAGCTGGGACCCCACAAAAAGCTCAGAGCAGTACAATTTAAAGCCAGTTACATTGTCCAAATAAACAATGGACTCCAAAATTTTTGCTAAACCTTACCACTAGGTGGCAAATTCTCTAGTCTCAGGAAAGTTGATTGCTGTTCTCACTCTTTGGTTCTAATATAACATTGGCAGTAAAATGTGGGAATCTAATTATGCATCCTCAGCCATGACATGGTGAGGTCCACAGTACCTTTCCACAATGAAGAGAGTGTCACTGAAAAACAGGTTTTGACATTTACTGCCCAGTGTGCTTAGATGAGCAAACTAATTCCATGAAGTTAAGGATAACAGAAAGTTTCATTGTTATCAACAGAATCTTACTTAGTTTGCCTTTGTCCAAATATCTTTATCTTTAAAATAGGAATTAATATGTACCTCACAGTGTGTCATGAGGACATGTGAAATGACACCTTAAAGTGTACCTGGCAAGCCAGATGCAGTAGCCCACACCTGTCATCCCAGAGACTCAGAAGGCTGAGGCAGGAGGATCTCAAGTTTGAGGTCAGCCTCAGCAACTTAGTAGGACCCTGTACCCAAGTAAAAAAGGCTGGGGCTATGGCTTAGTGTTCCTGGGTTCAATATCCTATGCCTTAAGTAAATAAATAAATAAATAGAAGCTATCATAGACCAGTTCCTCAATAGGCATTTTTTCAGAGTGAACAAATCAGTCAATAATCAAAAACAGAAGCAGACCATTTCTCTGAAATGCCTTGAATTGAACATCACCTTGCCCACAGAAAGGAAAATATAAGTTATTTAAAAAGAAAACAGATAAGATCCTTTTATAAAACAACAAAAAAATCCATTTATAATTTAAAATACACTCTTCCAAAAGTTTGTACTAAAAGGTGACTCACTGTCTGGAAATTCTATTAGACAAGATTGGATTATCACTTTAGGTCCTGGTTGAAGGGCCTAAATGCAAAGGAACATGGAAATTCACTCTTGTTAGATCATTTTTCCTTTGAGCTTTCTGTGGGCAAGGTGATATTATAGTTGTATATGATGGAAAATAAAGAGCAGAATGCTTCGGTAGTGTTGAGCTCTGAAATAAAAAAAATAAAAATTTAGGTAATTATCAGTAAATCCATGTCTGAGTATTTTTAAATACTAAATAAGTCCACTCCATGCTTAAAAGAGCTTTCCTGGGCCACATTTAAATGTCAGCCAACCTGCTTCCAGGACCCCCAAGGTTCTTATTCTACCATTAAGTTCTTATTAGTTCATTAAGTTCTTATTCTACCATTAAAAAGCTATATAAGTGAAAAGAGTAGGGCATATGCTAGACATACAGTCATTGAAAAAGTATTTTTTCCAAATTCTATCTTTTAAATAGAGTTTAGATATTTACATTTTACTAAAAAAATTATTAAAAATCAAACAAAGTACTGAATATTATTGTCCATGTATCTAAAAAGTGCATTTTCATTCACTTTGGATGTGGTGTAATTACAGCATAGTGGTTTTTTTAATGTATTTCAAGGTAAAGGCTACTAAACACCTTCCAAGTGAGGCAAACTAGACATGGTTTTTGTTCCTTCATTCCTTTGATAAGAATATTCTATTCTATTTGACCAAGTCTACATTTATACACCATCTTACATTTCTCCATGCAATATCCCTGCAAGATTGCTTCATTGCGAAAATGAAAAAGACATGACTAAAAGGCTATTTGTCTTCAGTAGCACAGTTATTACATACGTGTCCTCAGCTAAATCAGGATCTGAATGTAGGTCTTTAGACTACAAGGTCAGTACTTCATAAGGCAATAGAAAAGGTGGTTTTTGAAAAAGTAAATGTGGATATGAATTAAGTCAGTCTTAGTGACAAAGACAACTGCTTCTCAAATCCTATATTGATTCTAACTCTGGAAATAGTGAAAGAATTAGGCTGCAAAGGAAAAGAAAATATAGATATTTGGAATAAGAGATGACACAGAGAAAAGACAAAAGTAGAGAAAAACTTGTATTCGGCATGGTGCTTGAAACTCTAGCCAGAGTAATTAGACAGAAGAAAGGAATTAAAGGGAAACAAATAGGAAAAGAAGGAAAATCATCCCTATTTGCTGACAACATGATTCTATATTTAGAAGACCAAAAACTTCACCAGAAAACTTCTAGAACTAATAAATGAATTCAGCAAAGTAGCAGAATATAAAATTAACACCCTGAATCAAATATCTTCCTGTACATCAGTGATGAAGCCACTGCAAGAGAAATTAGGAAAATTCCCCCATTCACAATTTCCTCAAGAAAAATAAAGTATTTGGGAATCAATCTAACAAAAGAGGTGAAACACCTCTACAATGAAAACTACAGAACACTAAGGAAGGAAATTGAAGAAGACCTTAGAAGATGGAAAAATCTCTCATACTTTTGGATAGGCAGAATTAATATTGCCAATGTGGCCATACTACCAAAAATACTGTAAGATTTAATGCAATCCTATTAAAATTCCAGTGATGTTCTTCATAGAAATAAAAAGAGTAGTCATAAAATTCATTTGGAAAAAAATAAAAGAATAAGAGGAACCAGAATAGCCAAAGCAATCCTTAGCAAGAAGAGTAAAGCAGGAAGCATCTCAATACTAGACCCTAATTTATACTACAGAACCACAGTAACAAAAATAGTATGGTATTTCACCAAAACAGACGTGAAGACCAACAGAACATAATATAAGACACAGACACAAACCCACATAAATCCAGTTATCTCATACTAGACAAAGGCTCTATGAACATAAATTGGATAAAAGATACCTTCTTCAACAAATGGGGCTGGGAAAACTGGAAATTCATATGGAGTGGAATGAAACCGAACCCCCTATCTCTCACCCTGAACAAAACTCAACTCAAAGTGGATCAAGGCCTAGGCATTAAATAAGAGACCCTGTGCCTACTAAAAGAAAAAGAAGGCCCAAATCACCATTTTATTGGCTTAGGAACTGAATTCCTCAACAAGACTCCTAAAATGCAAGAAATAAAATAAAAAATCAATAAATGTGACTTTATCAAACTAATAAGCTTCTTCACAGCAAAGGAAACAATCAATAATGTGAAGAGAGAGCCTACAGAATGGGAGAGAATCTTTGCTACCTTTACCCAGCCATAAAGAAGAATAAATTAAGACTTTTTTGGTAAATAGATGGAACTAGAGACCTTGCAACATTAATTACCATAAATAAAGAGCACAAAAAATTTAACACCAAAACAAAAACAAACAAACAAAAAACCGAATTAATAAATAGGCAAAGGAACTAGACAAGCACTTCACACAAGAAGAAATTTGATCAGTCAACAAATATATGAAAAAAAATGTTTGACATCTCTAGCAATTAGAAAAATACGAATTAAAACTACACTGAGATTTCATCTCCTTCCAATCAGAGTAACAACTATAAAAAATACAAGCAATAATAAGTTTTGGCAAAGTTGTGGGGGAAAAGTATACTCATACATTTCTGGTAGGACTGAAAATTGGTACAACCACTTTGGAAAGTAGCATTTTCAAGATTCCTCAGAAAACTTGGAATAGAACCACTTTTTGACCTAGTTATCCCACTCCTCTCTATATACCCAAAAGACTTAAAGTCAGCATACTATAGTTACACAGCCACATCAACACTCATAGCAGCTCAATTCACAATAGCTAAGTTATGGAACCACATTAGATGCCCTTCAACAGATGAATGGGTAAAAAAATATGTGAGATATATATATATATATATATATATATATATATATATATATATATATATATAATGAAATATTACTCAGCCATAAAGAAGAATAAATTAAGGCATTTTCTGGTAAATAGATGGAAATAGAGACTATCATGCTAAGTTCAATAAGCCAATCCCAACAAAGTGAAGGTCGAAAATTCTCTCTGATATGAGGATGCTGACACACAATAATGGGTAAAGGGAGGGAAGAATAAAAGTTCATTGGATTAGACAAAGGGGAATGAAGGGAAGGGATGGGGAATGAAGAGGAAAGACAGTCGAATGAATCAGCCGTAACTTTTCCATGTTCATATATAAATACATGACCTGTGTAGCTCTACATCATGTACAACCACAAGAATGGGAAGTTATACTCCATTTATGTATAATATGTCTAGAATACACTCTACTGTCATGTATCTCCCAAAATAACAAATAAAATCCTCAACAACCATAACATATATCTTTAAGGAGGTTCAATGTTATGAATCTAAACTAAATAAATAAAAAGTAGAGAAAAAATGGCAAGAAAAATGGGGAAAGAGTCATATCCACTTCAAGAGCACTTTGGAATCTGTTCCATACTCACAGACCCTAGGACATGTTTAGTTGCTTCTGTCCTATGCCTTCACAGAACACTGTATGTCTCCAATTATTGTATCTATTGCATTATATTATAGTTACTTGTTTAATCATTTCCTGTATTATTAAGCAGTTTACATAGAGGTGGTTATATCTTTCATACCATTGAGGTTGGCATATAATATGTGCTTATATGACATTTTTAGAACATAAATAAATAGGGAATAATATAAAATCTCAGACTGCTTGTATGCCTAGATTTTTGCCCACATCTATTCTACATGCAAGGAATCCTGAACCAGGACAGTTTGCTTGAAAATGAATAAAAAATAGATCTTTATCGGGCATGGTAGCACATGCCTATAATCACATTGGCTCAAGAGAGGCTGAGGCAGGAGGATTACAGGTTCAAAGCCAGCCTCAGCAACTTAGAGAGGCTGTAAGCAACCTAGTGAGTCCCTATTTCAAAATAAAAAATAAAAATGCCTGGGGACATGGCTCAGTGGTTAAGTGCCATTGTGTCCAATCCCTGATACCAAAAAAACAAAAACAAAAAACAAACAAACAAACAAAAATTCTTAAGGACTGGCCATTCAGATTGATTCAATATTTGTACTATTTGAATTGTAATGCAACCCAACTAGTACATGTAACTAGTACATATAAGAAAATAGAGAAGAAAAAATAGCTCTCTGGGGACAAAAACAGTTTCTTTAATTGAATTTTGTTATAACTTCTAAGAAATATTTGAACTTTATAGAACCCCGGGGGAAAAAAAAAGGGCTTATCCTTCTCCCTTGTATTTAAATTTTACTTAAGCTGGAAAATGGGCACCTGTTTTTAGACCACAGAAAAAAAATCACAAATGCAACTATTCAAATAGCTTGCATTGATTTCTTTGAAAAAAATGTTTAATACAGATCATGCTATGAATATCAAATTCAAATGAATAATTTTGTTTTTCCAAAGTTTAGCATTCCTTGAATTCTTTTTTAAAATACCAGTCCTACTATATCTGATGAATAGTCCAGAAATGTTCCTAGTCTTTAAATTATGTTAAATTTGAATTACAAAACAGTTGGATATATGTGTGACCATGTGTGTAAGAGTATGTCTTCTTTTACATGCATTTGAGTTATTAGAACATCTTTCAGAGGGCATCTTCTGGTTGTGTGTGAGAACATGGAGCCTGCTAAATGGAGGTAGAACAATGCCTAAGCTGGGAAAGGATCTGGGATCTGCTAAGAGATAACAGTAACCATTTGTAAACAATATTATTTGGTCTAGTGTATTTTTCTTTTATATAGTGTATCAAAGTTAGTCTTTGTTTTGTTTTATTTTATTTTGTTTTTTTTTGTTTGTTTGTTTTTGGTCTTTCTTTATCTACCACACACACCCTCCTCCTTTTACTTCTTTCCTTCTCTTTGCTATTTTACAGATTAATAATGCCATCTCTAGGTATTTAGTAAATAACTAGTTTAATGGGTTGGTTTGTTACCAACCAGTCCAAATGCAATAAGGGGAGACATGGATATACACTGAGGCCACATGGCTGAAGGAAGGGCAGTGTCCCTGGAGGCTGCTGAAGTGATAGCCGTCCTGATTGACAGCCATACCTGTGAGAATGTGAGCCTCAGAAGAGCCAAAGCCGTGGCCACATTGCCTAGTCACTTCTTCCAATGTGAAGATTATTTTTGTATTGTCAATTTGAATAACCTTCTATATCCAAAAAATTAAGAGTCTCCCAGCCAGGTTCTGAGCCATAAGTTGGACCATACACAATAAAGAATAAAGCCTGAGCACTGTGACACGTGCTTGTAATCCCAGAGACTCAGGAGGCTGAGGAAGGTGGATTCCTAGATCAAGGAAAGTCTCAGCAACCCTAACAACTTGGCAAGAACCTGTCTTAAAATAAAACTTAAAGTAAAAAGAGGCTGGGGCTGTGACTCAATGGTTAAGTGCCCCTGGTTCAATCCCTGGTATCTAAACAAATACCCCCCCCAAAAAAAAAATAAATAAAACCCACCAAATGAACAAACAAACAAGAAAGAATAAAGTATGTCCTCTAATTTAAGGAATTTGGACTGAAAAGAAAAAAAAAGTTAATACCTCCATCATGTTATATTTTATAAGACATTTAATACATGTTATTTCATAATTATTAAGGAATATGTATTTATGACTGTCTTCTTTTTACAGATTAAGACATGCCTACTGTTTGATGTCAGTCTGAGTCACAAGGGTAGAATAGATGTGCTGTCGTTCTGGAAGCACAGAAAATGTTTCTTGAACTATTATTTCATGTATAGTTTTAGAAATTCCAAGTTGTAAAATATTCAAACATACAAAAAGTTTATAAAATTTTATACATGTATGTGTGTGTATATCACTAAGTCAAATGAAATGGAAACTTTTTCCTTGTATTTTAGTTTTCTCATTTTTTAAAAAAAAACCTCTACAATGTAATACATTGTCCAAATTCCCAGATATACATTTTAAAGTGTTGTTCCAATCTCCCTTTATGCTATGCCCTCCTCCTATTGGCCACCACCTTTATTAGCTTCTATTTTTCCATTTCTTACTTTTGCATCAACAAAGAACATTTAATAAATGTTTAATGCTAGGGATATACCTTATCCTTTAACAGTGAAGCAGCCAGTAAAGATACACATGAATAATGAAATTGTTACAAGTTGTAATGAGTGCTTTGAACAAGATAAGAGTGTCTTGTTGAAAATTCTTTAATCCTCAGACAGTGATTCCCAAACTTGAGTGAGTACCAGAGCCATTGTTTGTTTTTTCTTTTAAGTAATACATTCATAGTATAAAAACATATGCTGGGGCTGGGGTTGTGGCTCAGTGGTAGAGAACTCACCTAACATGTGTGGGGCACTGGGTTAGATCCTCAGCACCACATAAAAATAAATAAATAAATGAATAAAATAAAATAAAATAAAGGTATTGTGTCCATCTATAACTAAAAAAAATGCTATAGAAAACTGTAAAATAAAAAAAGCACATATATCTCCCAAATACTTTCCTCCAGAGATTTTATGTGTGTGTGTGTGTGTGTGTTTATGTGTGTGTTGCTCAAGACATTTTATATATAAATTCAAACATACTTATAGATACATATGTAATATGTTAAATGTAATATTCTTATTATCTTAAAATTCCTACTAAGTCACCAAAATCTAGAATAATAAGATGGGTACCAACAACTCTCCATATTATAAAGCAAGAGATTAGACTGTCTATGTAGGGTATATGTACATTCCATGAAGCTTGTGTATACTTGCTGGACCACTACTTGTCCCCAGGCTAAAAGAAAAGACAATTTTGGGAAAGACAATTTTAGATAAGATATTTTATGCTTTATGAACTCCTTTTCTCAGTGTGAGAAACTTGGGGGATTCTTTTACAATTAGTACAAGTGGAAGAGAGGCCCTGAGAGATAGAATTAGAGATTTCTGTGTCGATATAGTCTGGAGGGCACAAGGAGCAGTAGCTGACTCATGCTCTGAATGTCAAGGGCAGGATGGTTCTGAGAGACACCAGATAGTGTGGGCTGCAAGTGGCTGATTTCTGAGGGAGAAGATGGAGGGTGAAGGCAAATGTAGGGGAAGTGGGAGGGATCATTTTAAAAGGGATCTCATTTAAGAAGATGGCCTGCAGAGGCCATGCACCCTCAGCAGAAGGCTGGGCCCTCTGAGTCTTAAGGCTGAGAAAATGATTTAAGCAGTGATTCAGAGAAGTGGTCAGGGACCAGTAGTTGAGGCAGCCTGGGTTTGGGAACTCTGACCTCAAAAGAGACCCATAGGAAAAGGAGTATAGGGAGTTTACATTCCCCAAATCAGGGGCAACCCACCAGATCCCAACTGCAACAGAAACTAAAACTGTGATTTTTCTCTAACTTCCTCTCCACCTCTCAGCCGCATTCTGGAAAGACAGAGATGGCAGCTACTAATGAGGAAAAGAGGACTATAAAATCAAGAGAGGAGACTATAGAAGAGGCTAGTAATGTTCTTTTCTCTCATCCCAACCCTCCAAGCTCACAGCTAGCCTGCACACTGAACTTAGTTGATACCAAAACTTCATGTGGGCTGGTGAATGAGTGGCAAGTTATGGCAGGAAATCGTTTTGTAAAGGTCATGCTTAAGCTGACAGCTTTGAGAAGCACACATTCCACATCTTCATCTCCTCTGGAGATAGCAGCAAATATTGTCATGGGGGAAAGCCTTTGAAGCAAGCCTTCAGAATAATGTGTCCAGTGAATTCCCTGTTGAGATTTCTGTCTGACAGATGGTGGGAACTGACAGAGGGTGGGAGCAGAGGAGGGCAGGTGCATTTTAGTGCCTTGCAGCTTGGTGCTTACCCCCATCCCCATGCAGTGAGGTTTCCTGGGTGCACCTACACCCATTACCCATACCAGGGAGTGTTCCACCCACCAGGCCAAGAACTCTTAAGCACTGTCACCTCTGCACAAGCAGGAGGCTTTCTAGTTCCTGGGCTGATAGCAGAGCTCACAGAGCCACCTTAACAGCTTGGAGAAAGGCAGGTTGTGCTCTGTGGCTCTTGAACATGCAAAGCAACTGCCCTTATGCCAAAGAGGATATATCCTCCATCTCACCAGAGAAACCCCAGTGCTGGGGCCAACACAGTGGTAAAAAAATCTGCAGAAGTGAGCCTCAGAGTTGGGGGTGGGGGTATGAAGACAGTGAAGACAGCTCAGGAGTTCCACTTGCTGCTGCTGCTTCTTCCTGTTGTCCTCCTTCTTATTCTCCTCTTCCCATCCTCCTCCCATTCTCTTCTTCCACCTCCTTTGCTTTTGGTCTTTCTTTATCTACCACACACACCCTCCTCTTCAGCAGCTGATCTAGGTGTGGGAAAAAGTAAATACACAATGCTCTACCTCTGTGCAATGTCAATCAACTTTTTCACTTCTCAACACCCAGACCTTGAGAGGAAAGCTGCATCAAAGTGTCCCACATCAACACCTGGCACATTTCACATCTGAAAAATGCCAGAAAAGTCCCTCTACCTTAAAAACCTTGGTGTCATTTTTTTTTTATTCCAATGATATTGTTTTCTGTGTTGGTTTATTTTAATTCCTCTCATTATTTCTTATTGCATACCTTTATAAAACATAGTTTTTTTTTTCTTTTCTTCCTTATTTAAAATTAATTTGTTAATTGGGTTTATTCTACATTCAATTTTTATTTCTTATTTTATCTACTCTCTTCTATTCTTTCTTGCAATTCTCATTTTTTTTACCTCTCTCTTTCCTTGCCTTTCTCTTTCTTTTGCCTTTTCTTCTGTCACTATTTTTTATGGTCTATAGAATTTAATATTAATCTAACCTTCCTTATTGCCCATTTTTAGCCTATTCTATATTATTACTCCTCTTCTTTTTAGTAAGTGAAGTTTTAAGAACTTGTTCAATAAG
>NW_027553969.1:0-23640 GCF_045843805.1 Urocitellus parryii | reverse complement strand
AAGCTTGGCAACCCCTTTCAATGAAAGTGATTCTCGTCAGTCTCTGCTTGGGGCTAGTTCAATAGGACACAAACCATAGCAATAGAACTTGGAACTACATTATTGTGCCAAGTTTCAAAGAGCTAGCACAAACCGTGGTTGATTTAGAGTTCCAACTACATGTATCCATATAGGAGAAAACAGAGTGAAACCTAAACATGAAAACGGTTACTGCAAAGAACGGTTTAACCTAGAAGAACGAAATTTGGTGAGCCAAGTGGGACTGGTGTACTGAACATTACCTGCCAGTATCATGAAGATTGGGTGAAAAAATGTTTGCTGAGATTTACGGAAACTCGTAGTTTTTTGGAAGCTTGGCAACCCCTTTCAATGAATGTGATTCTCGTCAGTCTCTGCTTGGGGCTACTTCAATGGGACACAAACCAAAGCAATAGAACTTGGAACTACATTATTGTGCCAAGTTTCAAAGAGCTAGCACAAACCGTGTTTGATTTAGAGTTCCAACTACATGTATCCATATAGGAGAAAGCAGAGTGAAACCTAAACATGAAAACGGTTACTGCAAAGGACGGTTTAACCTTGAAGAACGAAATTTGGTCAGCCAAGTGGGACTGGTGTAGTGATCATTACTTGCAAGTATCATCAAGATTGGGTGAAAAAATGTTTGCTGGATTTCCGGAAACTCGTAGTTTTTGGAAGCTTGGCAACCCCTTTCAATGAATGTGATTCTCGTCAGTCTCTGCTTGGGGCTACTTCAATAGGACACAAACCATAGCGATAGAACTTGGAACTACATTATTGTGCCAAGTTTCAAAGAACTAGCACAAACCGTGTTTGATTTAGAGTTCCAACTACATGTATCCATATAGGAGAAAACAGAGTGAAACCTAAACATGAAAACGGTTACTGCAAAGGAACGGTTTAACCTAGAAGAACGAAATTTGGTGAGCCAAGTGGGATTGGTGTACTGATCATTAACTGCCAGTATCATCAAGATTGGGTAAAAAAATGTTTGCTGAGATTTCAGGAAACTCGTAGTTTTTTGGAACCTTGGCAACCCATTTCAATGAATGTGATTCTCGTCAGTCTCTGCTTTGGGCTACTTCCATAGGACACAAACCATAGCAATAGAACTTGGAACTACATTATTGTGCCAAGTTTCAAAGAGCTAGCACAAACCGTGTTTGATTTACAGTTCCAACTACGTGTATCCATATAGGAGAAAACAGAGTGAAACCTAAACATGAAAACGGTTACTGCAAAGGAACGGTTTAACCTAGAAGAACGAAATATGGTGAGCCAAGTGGGATTGGTGTACTGATCATTACCTGCCAGTATCATGAAGATTGGGTGAAAAACTCTTTGCTGAGATTTCCGGAAACTCGTAGTTTTTTGGAAGCTTGGCAACCCCTTTCAATGAAAGTGATTCTCGTCAGTCTCTGCTTGGGGCTACTTCAATAGGACACTAACCATAGCGATAGAACTTGGAACTACATTATTGTGCCAAGTTTCAAAGAACTAGCACAAACCGTGTTTGATTTAGAGTTCCAACTACATGTATCCATATAGGATAAAACAGAGTGAAACCTAAACATGAAAACGGTTACTGCAAAGGAACGGTTTAACGTACAAGAACGAAATTTAGTCATCCAAGTGGGACTGCTGTACTGATCATTACCTGCAAGTATCATCAAGATTGGGTGAAAAAATGTTTGCTGAGATTTCAGGAAACTCGTAGTTTTTTGGAAGCTTGGCAACCCCTTTCAATGAATGTGATTCTCGTCAGTCTCTGCTTGGGGCTACTTCAATAGGACACAAACCATAGCGATAGAACGTGGAACTACATTATTGTGCCAAGTTTCAAAGAGCTAGCACAAACCGTGTTTGATTTAGAGTTCCAACTACATGTATCCATATAGGAGAAAACAGAGTGAACCTAAACATGAAAACGGTTAATGCAAATAAACGGTTTAACCTAGAAGAACCAACTTTGATGAGCCAAGTGGAATTGGTGTAGTGATCATTACCAGCAGTATCATCAAGATTGGGTGAAAAAATGTTTGCTGAGATTTCCGGAAACTAGTAGTTTTTTGGAAGCTTGGCAACCCCTATCAATGAAAGTGATTCTCGTCAGTCTCTGCTTGGGTCACTTAAATAGGACACAAACCATAGGGATAGAACTTGGAACTACATTATTGTGCCAAGTTTCAAAGAGCTAGCACAAACCGTGTTTGATTTAGAGTTCCAACTACATGTATCCATATAGGAGAAAACAGAGTGAAACCTAAAATTGAAAACGGTTACTGCAAAGGAACGGTTTAACCTAGAAGAACGAAATTTGATGAGCCAAGTGGGATTGGTGTACTGATCATTACCTGCCAGTATCATCAAGATTGGGTGAAAAAATGTTTGCTGAGATTTCAGGAAACTCGTAGTTTTTGGAAGCTTGGCAACCCCTTTCAATGAATGTGATTCTCGTCAGTCTCTGCTTGTGGCTAGTTCAATAGGACACATACCATAGCAATAGAACTTGGAACTACATTATTGTGCCAAGTTTCAAATAGCTAGCACAAACCATGCTTGATTTAGAGTTCCAACTACATGTATCCATATAGGAGAAAACAGAGTGAAACCTAAAAATGAAAACGGTTACTGCAAAGAACGGTATAACCTAGAAGAACGAAATTTGGTCAGCCAAGTGGGACTGGTGTACTGATCATTACCTGCCAGTATCATCAAGATTGGGTGAAAAAATGTTTGCTGAGATTTCAGGAAACTCTTAGTTTTTTGGAAGCTTGGCAACCCATTTCAATGAATGTGATTCTCGTCAGTCTCTGCTTTGGCTACTTCCATAGGACACAAACCATAGCGATAGAACTTGGAACTGCATTATTGTGTCAAGTTTCAAGGAGCTAGCACAAACTGTGTTTGATTTAGAGTTCCAACTACATGTATCCATATAGGAGAAAACAGAGTGAAACCTAAACATGAAAACGGTTACTGCAAAGAACGGTTTAACCTAGAAGAACGAAGTTTGGTGAGCCAAGTGGGACTGGTGTACTGATCATTACCTGCAAGTATCATCAATATTGGGTGAAAAAATGTTTGCTGCGATTTCAGGAAACTCGTAGTTTTTTGGAAGCTTGGCAACCCATTTCAATGAATGTGATTCTCATCAGTCTCTCTTTGGGCTACTTCCATAGGACACAAACCACAGCGATAGAACTTGGAACTGCATTATGGTGTCAAGTTTCAAAGAGCTAGCACAAACCGTGTTTGATTTAGAGTTCCAACTACATGTATCCATATAGGAGAAAACAGAGTGAAACCTAAACATGAAAACGGTTACTGCAAAGGAACGGTTTAACCTAGAAGAACGAATTTTGATGGGCCAATGGAATTGGTGTAGTGATCATTACCAGCATTATCATCATGATTGGGTCAAAAAATGTTTGCTGAGATTTCCGGAAACTAGTATTTTTTTCGAAGCTTGGCAACCCCTTTCAATGAAAGTGATTCTCGTCAGTCTCTGCTTGGGGCTACCTAAACAGGACACAAACCATAGAAATAGAACTTGGAACTACATTATTGTGCCAAGTTTCAAATAGCTAGCAAACACCGTGCTTGATTTAGAGTTCCAACTACATGTATCCATATAGGAGAAAACAGAGTGAAACCTAAACATGGAAAGGGTTACTGCAAAGGAACGGTTTAACCTAGAAGAACGAAATTTGGTGAGCCAAGTGGGATTGGTGTACTGATCATTACCTGCCAGTATCATGAAGATTGGGTGAAAAACTCTTTGCTGAGATTTCCGGAAACTCGTAGTTTTTTGGAAGCTTGGCAACCCCTTTCAATGAAAGTGATTCTCGTCAGTCTCTGCTTGGGGCTACTTCCATAGGACACAAACCATAGCGATAGAACTTGGAACTACATTATTGTGCCAAGTTTCAAAGAACTAGCACAAACCGTGTTTGATTTAGAGTTCCAACTACATGTATCCATATAGGAGAAAACAGAGTGAAACCTAAACATAAAAACGGTTACTGCAAAGAACGGTATAACCTAGAAGAACGAAATTTGGTGAGCCAAGTGGGACTGGTGTACTGATCATTACCTGCCAGTATCATCAAGTTTGGGTGAAAAAATATTTGCTGAGATTTCAGGAAACTCGTAGTTTTTGGAAGCTTGGCAACCCCTTTCAATGAATGTGATTCTCGTCAGTCTCTGCTTGGGGCTAGTTCAATAGGACACAAACCATAGCAATAGAACTTGGAACTACATTATTGTGCCAAGTTTCAAATAGCCAGCACAAACCGTGCTTGATTTAGAGTTCCAACTACATGTATCCATATCGGAGAAAACAGAGTGAAACCTAAACATGGAAAGGGTTACTGCAAAGGAACGGTTTAACCTAGAAGATCGAAATTTGGTGAGCCAAGTGGGATTGGTGTACTGATCATTACCTGCCAGTATCATGAAGATTGGGTGAAAAACTCTTTCCTGAGATTTCCGGAAACTCGTAGTTTTTTGGAAGCTTGGCAACCCCTTTCAATGAAAGTTTTTCTCGTCAGTCTCTGCTTGGGGCTACTTCAATAGGACACAAACCATAGCGATAGAACTTGGAACTACATTATTGTGCCAAGTTTCAAAGAACTAGCACAAACCGTGTTTGATTTAGAGTTCCAACTACATGTATCCATATAGGAGAAAACAGAGTGAAACCTAAAAATGAAAACGGTTACTGCAAAGAACGGTATAACCTAGAAGAACGAAATTTGGTCAGCCAAGTCGGACTGGTGTACTGATCATTACTGCCAGTATCATCAAGATTGGGTGAAAAAATGTTTGCTGAGATTTCAGGAAACTCGTAGTTTTTTGGAAGCTTGGCAACCCATTTCAATGAATGTGATTCTCGTCAGTCTCTGCTTTGGCTACTTCCATAGGACACAAACCATAGCGATAGAACTTGGAACTGCATTATTGTGTCAAGTTTCTAGGAGCTAGCACAAACTGTGTTTGATTTAGAGTTCCAACTACATGTATCCATATAGGAGAAAACAGAGTGAAACCTAAACATGAAAACGGTTACTGCAAAGAACGGTTTAACCTAGAAGAACGAAATTTGGTGAGCCAAGTGGGACTGGTGTACTGATCATTACCTGCAAGTATCATCAAGATTGGGTGAAAAAATGTTTGCTGAGATTTCAGGAAACGCGTAGTTTTTTGGAAGCTTGGCAACCCATTTCAATGAATGTGATTCTCATCAGTCTCTGCTTTGGGCTACTTCCATAGGACACAAACCACAGCGATAGAACTTGGAACTGCATTATTGTGTCAAGTTTCAAAGAGCTAGCACAAACCGTGTTTGATTTAGAGTTCCAACTACATGTATCCATATAGGATAAACCAGAGTGAAACCTAAACATGAAAACGGTTACTGCAAAGGAACGGTTTAACCTAGAAGAACGAAATTTGGTCATCCAAGTGAAACTGCTGTACTGATCATTACCTGCAAGTATCATCAAGATTGGGTGAAAAAATGTTTGCTGAGATTTCAGGAAACTCGTAGTTTTTTGGCAGCTTGGCAACCCCTTTCAATGAATGTGATTCTCGTCAGTCTCTGCTTGGGGATACTTCAATAGGACACAAACCATAGCGATAGAACTTGGAACTACATTATTGTGCCAAGTTTCAAAGAGCTAGCACAAACCGTGTTTGATTTAGAGTTCCAACTACATGTATCCATATAGGAGAAAACAGAGTGAAACCTAAACATGAAAACGGTTACTGCAAAGGACGGTTTACCCTTGAAGAACGAAATTTGGTCAGCCAGTGGGACTGGTGTAGTGATCATTACTTGCAAGTATCATCAAGATTGGGTGAAAAAATATTTGCTGTATTTCCGGAAACTCGTAGTTTTTGGAAGCTTGGCAACCCCTTTCAATGAATGTGATTCTCGTCAGTCTCTGCTTGGGGCTACTTCAATAGGACACAAACCATAGCGATAGAACTTGGAACTACATTATTGTGCCAAGTTTCAAAGAACTAGCACAAACCGTGTTTGATTTAGAGTTCCAACTACATGTATCCATAAAGGAGAAAACAGAGTGAAACCTAAACATGAAAACGGTTACTGCAAAGAACGGTATAACCTAGAAGAACGAAATTTGGTGAGCCAAGTGGGACTGGTGTACTGATCATTACCTGCCAGTATCATCAAGATTGGGTGAAAAAATGTTTGCTGAGATTTCAGGAAACTCGTAGTTTTTTGGAAGCTTGGCAACCCATTTCAATGAATTTGATTCTCGTCAGTCTCTTCTTTGGGCTACTTCCATAGGACACAAACCATAGCAATAGAACTTGGAACTACATTATTGTGCCAAGTTTCAAAGAGCTAGCACAAACAGTGCTTGATTTAGAGTTCCAACTACATGTATCCATATAGGAGAAAACAGAGTGAAACCTAAACATGGAAACGGTTACTGCAAAGGAACGGTTTAACCTAGTAGAACGAAATTTGGTGAGCCAAGTGGGATTGGTGTACTGATCATTACCTGCCAGTATCATGAAGATTTGGTGAAAAACTCTTTGCTGAGATTTCCGGAAACTCGTAGTTTTTTGGAAGCTTGGCAACCCCTTTCAATGAATGTGATTCTCGTCAGTCTCTGCTTGGGGCTACTTCAATAGGACACAAACCATAGTGATAGAACGTGGAACTACATTATTGTGCCAAGTTTCAAAGAGCTAGCACAAACCGTGTTTGATTTAGAGTTCCAACTACATGTATCCATATAGGAGAAAACAGAGTGAACCTAAACATGAAAACGGTTAATGCAAATAAACGGTTTAACCTAGAAGAACCAACTTTGATGAGCCAAGTGGAATTGGTGTAGTGATCATTACCAGCAGTATCATCAAGATTGGGTGAAAAAATGTTTGCTGAGATTTCCGGAAACTAGTAGTTTTTTGGAAGCTTGGCAACCCCTATCAATGAAAGTGATTCTCGTCAGTCTCTGCTTGGGTCACTTAAATAGGACACAAACCATAGGGATAGAACTTAGAACTACATTATTGTGCCAAGTTTCAAAGAGCTAGCACAAACCGTGTTTGATTTAGAGTTCCAACTACATGTATCCATATAGGAGAAAACAGAGTGAAACCTAAAATTGAAAACGGTTACTGCAAAGGAACGGTTTAACCTAGAAGAACGAAATTTGATGAGCCAAGTGGGATTGGTGTACTGATCATTACCTGCCAGTATCATCAAGATTGGGTGAAAAAATGTTTGCTGAGATTTCAGGAAACTCGTAGTTTTTGGAAGCTTGGCAACCCCTTTCAATGAATGTGATTCTCGTCAGTCTCTGCTTGTGGCTAGTTCAATAGGACACATACCATAGCGATAGAACTTGGAACTACATTATTGTGCCAAGTTTCAAAGAGCTAGCACAAACCGTGTTTGATTTAGAGTTCAACTACATGTATCCATATAGGAGAAAACAGAGTGAAACCTAAACATGAAAACGGTTACTGCAAATAAACGGTTTAACATAGAAGAACGAATTTTGATGAGCCAAGTGGAATTGGTGTAGTGATCATTACCAGCAGTATCATCAAGATTGGGTGAAAAAATGTTTGCTGAGATTTCCGGAAACTATTAGTTTTTTGGAAGCTTGGCAACCCCTATCAATGAAAGTGATTCTCGTCAGTCTCTGCTTGGGGCCACTTAAGTAGGACACAAACCATAGGGATAGAACTTGGAACTACATTATTGTGCCAAGTTTCAAAGAGCTAGCACAAACCGTGTTTGATTTAGAGTTCCAACTACATGTATCCATATAGGAGAAAACAGAGTGAAACGTAAAATTGAAAACGGTTACTGCAAAGGAACGGTTTAACCTAGAAGAACGAAATTTGATGAGCCAAGTGGGATTGGTGTACTGATCATTACCTGCCAGTATCATCAAGATTGGGTGAAAAAATGTTTGCTGAGATTTCAGGAAACTAGTAGTTTTTTGGAAGCTTGGCAACCCCTTTCAATGAATGTGATTCTCGTCAGTCTCTGCTTGGGGCTACTTCAATGGGACACAAACCAAAGCAATAGAACTTGGAACTACATTATTGTGCCAAGTTTCAAAGAACTAGCACAAACCGTGTTTGATTTAGAGTTCCAACTACATGTATCCATATAGGAGAAAACAGAGTGAAACCTAAACATGAAAACGGTTACTGCAAAGGTACGGTTTAACCTAGAAGAACGATATTTGGGGAGCCAAGTGGGATTGGTGTACTGATCATTACCTGCCAGTATCATGAAGATTTGGTGAAAAACTCTTTGCTGAGATTTCAGGAAACTCGTAGTTTTTTGGAAGCTTGGCAACCCATTTCAATGAATGTGATTCTCGTCAGTCTCTGCTTTGGGCTACTTCAATAGGACACAAACCATAGCGATAGAACTTGGAACTGCATTATTGTGTCAAGTTTCAAAGAGCTAGCACAAACCGTGTTTGATTTAGAGTTCCAACTACATGTATTCATATAGGAGAAAACAGAGTGAAACCTAAACATGAAAACGGTTACTGCAAAGAAACGGTTTAACCTAGAAGAACGAAATTTGATGAGCCAAGTGGGATTGGTGTACTGATCATTACCTGCCAGTATCATCAAGATTGGGTGAAAAAATTTTTGCCTAGATTTCAGGAAACTCGTAGTTTTTGGAAGCTTGCAACCCCTTTCAATGAATGTGATTCTCGTCAGTCTCTGCTTGGGGATAGTTCAATAGGACACAAACCATAGCAATAGAACGTGGAACTACATTATTGTTCCAAGTTTCAAATAGCCAGCACAAACCGTGCTTGATTTAGAGTTCCAACTACATGTATCCATATAGGAGAAAACAGAGTGAAACCTAAACATGGAAACGGTTACTGCAAAGGAACGGTTTAACCTAGAAGATCGAAATTTGGTGAGCCAAGTGGGATTGGTGTACTGATCATTACCTGCCAGTATCATGAAGATTGGTTGAAAAACTCTTTGCTGAGATTTCCGGAAACTCGTAGTTTTTTGGAAGCTTGGCAACCCCTTTCAATGAAAGTTTTTCTCGACAGTCTCTGCTTGGGGCTACTTCAATAGGACACAAACCATAGCGATAGAACTTGGAACTACATTATTGTGCCAAGTTTCAAAGAACTAGCACAAACCGTGTTTGATTTAGAGTTCCAACTACATGTATCCATATAGGAGAAAACAGAGTGAAACCTAAACATGAAAACGGTTACTGCAAAGAACGGTTTAACCTAGAAGAACGAAAATTGGTGAGCCAAGTGGGACTGGTGTACTGATCATTACCTGCAAGTATCATCAAGATTGGGTGAAAAAATGTTTGCTGCGATTTCAGGAAACTCGTAGTTTTTGGAAGCTTGGCAACCCTTTTCAATGAATGTGATTCTCGTCAGTCTCTGCTTGGGGCTACTTCAATAGGACACAAACCATAGCGATAGAACTTGGAACTACATTATTGTGCCAAGTTTCAAAGAGCTAGCACAACCGTGTTTGATTTAGAGTTCAACTACATGTATCCATATAGGAGAAAACAGAGTGAAACCTAAACATGAAAACGGTTACTGCAAATAAACGGTTTAACATAGAAGAACGAATTTTGATGAGCCAAGTGGAATTGGTGTAGTGATCATTACCAGCAGTATCATCAAGATTGGGTGAAAAAATGTTTGCTGAGATTTCCGGAAACTATTAGTTTTTTGGAAGCTTGGCAACCCCTATCAATGAAAGTGATTCTCGTCAGTCTCTGCTTGGGGCCACTTAAGTAGGACACAAACCATAGGGATAGAACTTGGAACTACATTATTGTGCCAAGTTTCAAAGAGCTAGCACAAACCGTGTTTGATTTAGAGTTCCAACTACATGTATCCATATAGGAGAAAACAGAGTGAAACGTAAAATTGAAAACGGTTACTGCAAAGGAACGGTTTAACCTAGAAGAACGAAATTTGATGAGCCAAGTGGGATTGGTGTACTGATCATTACCTGCCAGTATCATCAAGATTGGGTGAAAAAATGTTTGCTGAGATTTCAGGAAACTAGTAGTTTTTTGGAAGCTTGGCAACCCCTTTCAATGAATGTGATTCTCGTCAGTCTCTGCTTGGGGCTACTTCAATGGGACACAAACCAAAGCAATAGAACTTGGAACTACATTATTGTGCCAAGTTTCAAAGAGCTAGCACAAACCGTGTTTGATTCAGAGTTCCAACTACATATATCCATATAGGAGAAAACAGAGTGAAACCTAAACATGAAAACGGTTACTGCAAAGGACGGTTTACCCTTGAAGAAAGAAATTTGGTCAGCCAAGTGGGACTGGTGTAGTGATCATTACTTGCAAATATCATCAAGATTGGGTGAAAAAATGTTTGCTGGATTTCCGGAAACTCGTAGTTTTTGGAAGCTTGGCAACCCCTTTCAATGAATTTGATTCTCGTCAGTCTCTGCTTGGGGCTACTTCAATAGGACACAAACCATAGCGATAGAACTTGGAACTACATTATAGTGGCAAGTTTCAAAGAACTAGCACAAACCGTGTTTGATTTAGAGTTCCAACTACATGTATCCATATAGGAGAAAACAGAGTGAAACCTAAACATGAAAAAGGTTACTGCAAAGAACGGTTTAACCTAGAAGAACGAAATTTGGTGAGCCAAGTGGGACTGGTGTACTGATCATTACCTGCCAGTATCATCAAGATTGGGTCATAAAATTTTGCTGAGATTTCAGGAAACTCGTAGTTTTTTGGAAGCTTGGCAACCCATTTCAATGAATGTGATTCTCATCAGTCTCTGCTTTGGGCTACTTCCATAGGACACAAACCATAGCGATAGAACTTGGAACTGCATTATTGTGTCAAGTTTCAAAGAGCTAGCACAAACCATGTTTGATTTAGAGTTCCAACTACATGTATCCATATAGGATAAAACAGAGTGAAAGCTAAACATGAAAACGGTTACTGCAAAGGAACGGTTTAACGTACAAGAACGAAATTTGGTCATCCAAGTGGACTGCTGTACTGATCATTACCTGCAAGTATCATCAAGATTGGGTGAAAAAATGTTTGCTGAGATTTCAGGAAACTCGTAGTTTTTTGGAAGCTTGGCAAGCCCTTTCAATGAATGTGATTCTCGTCAGTCTCTGCTTGGGGCTACTTCAATAGGACACAAACCATAGCGATAGAACTTGGAACTGCATTATTGTGTCATGTTTCAAGGAGCTAGCACAAACCGTGTTTGATTTAGAGTTCCAACTACATGTATCCATATAGGAGAAAACAGAGTGAAACCTAAACATGAAAACGGTTACTGCAAAGAACGGTTTAACCTAGAAGAACGAAATTTGGTGAGCCAAGTGGGACTGGTGTACTGATCATTATCTGCAAGTATCATCAAGATTGGGTGAAAAAATGTTTGCTGCGATTTCAGGAAACTCGAGGTGTTTTGGAAGCTTGGCAACCCATTTCAATGTATGTGATTCTCATCAGTCACTGCTTTGGGCTACTTCCATAGGACACAAACCACAGCGATAGAACTTGGAACTGCATTATTGTGTCAAGTTTCAAAGAGCTAGCACAAACCGTGTTTGATTTAGAGTTCCAACTACATGTATCCATATAGGATAAACCAGAGTGAAACCTAAACATGAAAACGGTTACTGCAAAGAACGGTATAACCTAGAAGAACGAAATTTGGTCAGCCAAGTGGGACTGGTGTACTGATCATTACCTGACAGTATCATCAAGATTGGGTGAAAAAAAGGTTGCTGAGATTTCAGGAAACTCGTAGTTTTTTGTAAGCTTGGCAACCCATTTCACTGAATGTGATTCTCGTCAGTCTCTGCTTTGGGCTACTTCCATAGGACACAAACCATAGCGATAGAACTTGGAACTGCATTATTGTGTCAAGTTTCAAAGAGCTAGCACAAACCGTGTTTGATTTAGAGTTCCAACTACATGTATCCATATAGGAGAAAGCAGAGTGAAACCTAAACATGAAAACGGTTACTGCAAAGGACGGTTTAACCTTGAAGAACGAAATTTGGTCAGCCAAGTGGGACTGGTGTAGTGATCATTACTTGCAAGTATCATCAAGATTGGGTGAAAAACTGTTTGCTGAGATTTCCGGAAACTCGTAGTTTTTGGAAGCTTCGCAACCCTTTCAATGAATGTGATTCTCGTCAGTCTCTGCTTGGGGCTAGTTCAATAGGACACAAACCATAGCAATAGAACTTGGAACTACATTATTGTGCCAAGTTTCAAATAGCTAGCACAAACCGTGCTTGATTTAGAGTTCCAACTACATGTATCCATATAGGAGAAAACAGAGTGAAACCTAAACATGAAAACGGTTACTGCAAAGGAACGATTTAACCTAGAAGAACGAATTTTGATGAGCCAAGTGGAATTGGTGTAGTGATCATTACCAGCAGTATCATCAAGATTGGGTGAAAAAACGTTTGCTGAGATTTCCGGAAAATCGTAGTTTTTGGAAGCTTGGCAACCCCTTTCAATGAATGTGATTCTTGTCAGTCTCTGCTTGGGGCTAGTTCAATAGGACACAAACCATAGCAATAGAACTTGGAACTACACTATTGTGCCAAGTTTCAAATAGCTAGCACAAACCGTGCTTGATTTAGAGTTCCAACTACATGTATCCATATAGGAGAAAACAGAGTGAAACCTAAACATGAAAACGGTTACTGCAAAGAGCGGTATAACCTAGAAGAACGAAATTTGGTGATCCAAGTGGGACTGGTGTACTGATCATTACCTGCCAGTATCATCAAGATTGGGTGAAAAAATGTTTGCTGAGATTTCAGGAAACTCGTAGTTTTTGGAAGCTTGGCAACCCATTTCAATGAATGTGATTCTCGTCAGTCTCTGCTTTGGCTACTTCCATAGGACACAAACCATAGCGATAGAACTTGGAACTGCATTATTGTGTCAAGTTTCAAGGAGCTAGCACAAACTGTGTTTGATTTAGAGTTCCAACTACATGTATCCATATAGGAGAAAACAGAGTGAAACCTAAACATGGAAAACGGTTACTGCAAAGAGCGGTATAACCTAGAAGAACGAAATTTGGTGATCCAAGTGGGACTGGTGTACTGATCATTACCTGCCAGTATCATCAAGATTGGGTGAAAAAATGTTTGCTGCGATTTCAGGAAACTCGAGTTTTTTGGAAGCTTGGCAACCCATTTCAATGAATGTGATTCTCATCAGTCTCTCTTTGGGCTACTTCCATAGGACACAAACCACAGCGATAGAACTTGGAACTGCATTATTGTGTCAAGTTTCAAAGAGCTAGCACAAACCGTGTTTGATTTAGAGTTCCAACTACATGTATCCATATAGGAGAAAACAGAGTGAAACCTAAACATGAAAACGGTTACTGCAAAGGAACGGTTTAACCTAGAAGAACGAATTTTGATGGGCCAATGGAATTGGTGTAGTGATCATTACCAGCATTATCATCATGATTGGGTCAAAAAATGTTTGCTGAGATTTCCGGAAACTAGTATTTTTTTCGAAGCTTGGCAACCCCTTTCAATGAAAGTGATTCTCGTCAGTCTCTGCTTGGGGCTACCTAAACAGGACACAAACCATAGAAATAGAACTTGGAACTACATTATTGTGCCAAGTTTCAAATAGCTAGCACACACCGTGCTTGATTTAGAGTTCCAACTACATGTATCCATATAGGAGAAAACAGAGTGAAATCTAAACATGGAAACGGTTACTGCAAAGGAACGGTTTAACCTAGAAGAACGAAATTTGGTGAGCCAAGTGGGATTGGTGTACTGATCATTACCTGCCAGTATCATGAAGATTGGGTGAAAAACTCTTTGCTGAGATTTCCGGAAACTCGTAGTTTTTTGGAAGCTTGGCAACCCCTTTCAATGAAAGTGATTCTCGTCAGTCTCTGCTTGGGGCTACTTCCATAGGACACAAACCATAGCGATAGAACTTGGAACTACATTATTGTGCCAAGTTTCAAAGAACTAGCACAAACCGTGTTTGATTTAGAGTTCCAACTACATGTATCCATATAGGAGAAAACAGAGTGAAACCTAAACATAAAAACGGTTACTGCAAAGAACGGTATAACCTAGAAGAACGAAATTTGGTGAGCCAAGTGGGACTGGTGTACTGATCATTACCTGCCAGTATCATCAAGTTTGGGTGAAAAAATATTTGCTGAGATTTCAGGAAACTCGTAGTTTTTGGAAGCTTGGCAACCCCTTTCAATGAATGTGATTCTCGTCAGTCTCTGCTTGGGGCTAGTTCAATAGGACACAAACCATAGCAATAGAACTTGGAACTACATTATTGTGCCAAGTTTCAAATAGCCAGCACAAACCGTGCTTGATTTAGAGTTCCAACTACATGTATCCATATAGGAGAAAACAGAGTGAAACCTAAACATGGAAAGGGTTACTGCAAAGGAACGGTTTAACCTAGAAGATCGAAATTTGGTGAGCCAAGTGGGATTGGTGTACTGATCATTACCTGCCAGTATCATGAAGATTGGGTGAAAAACTCTTTGCTGAGATTTCCGGAAACTCGTAGTTTTTTGGAAGCTTGGCAACCCCTTTCAATGAAAGTTTTTCTCGTCAGTCTCTGCTTGGGGCTACTTCAATAGGACACAAACCATAGCGATAGAACTTGGAACTACATTATTGTGCCAAGTTTCAAAGAACTAGCACAAACCGTGTTTGATTTAGAGTTCCAACTACATGTATCCATATAGGAGAAAACAGAGTGAAACCTAAAAATGAAAACGGTTACTGCAAAGAACGGTATAACCTAGAAGAACGAAATTTGGTCAGCCAAGTGGGACTGGTGTACTGATCATTACCTGCCAGTATCATCAAGATTGGGTGAAAAAATGTTTGCTGAGATTTCAGGAAACTCGTAGTTTTTTGGAAGCTTGGCAACCCATTTCAATGAATGTGATTCTCGTCAGTCTCTGCTTTGGCTACTTCCATAGGACACAAACCATAGCGATAGAACTTGGATCTGCATTATTGTGCCAAGTTTCAAAGAGCTAGCACAAACCGTGTTTGATTTAGAGTTCCAACTACATGTATCCATATAGGAGAAAACAGAGTGAAACCTAAACATGAAAACGGTTACTGCAAAGGACGGTTTACCCTTGAAGAACGAAATTTGGTCAGCCAGTGGGACTGGTGTAGTGATCATTACTTGCAAGTATCATCAAGATTGGGTGAAAAAATGTTTGCTGGATTTCCGGAAACTCGTAGTTTTTGGAAGCTTGGCAACCCCTTTCAATGAATGTGATTCTCGTCAGTCTCTGCTTGGGCTACTTCAATAGGACACAAACCATAGCGATAGAACTTGGAACTACATTATTGTGCCAAGTTTCAAAGAACTAGCACAAACCGTGTTTGATTTAGAGTTCCAACTACATGTATCCATATAGGAGAAAACAGAGTGAAACCTAAACATGAAAACGGTTACTGCAAAGAACGGTATAACCTAGAAGAACGAAATTTGGTGAGCCAAGTGGGACTGGTGTACTGATCATTACCTGCCAGTATCATCAAGATTGGGTGAAAAAATGTTTGCTGAGATTTCAGGAAACTCGTAGTTTTTTGGAAGCTTGGCAACCCATTTCAATGAATTTGATTCTCGTCAGTCTCTGCTTTGGGCTACTTCCATAGGACACAAACCATAGCAATAGAACTTGGAACTACATTATTGTGCCAAGTTTCAAAGAGCTAGCACAAACCGTGCTTGATTTAGAGTTCCAACTACATGTATCCATATAGGAGAAAACAGAGTGAAACCTAAACATGGAAACGGTTACTGCAAAGGAACGGTTTAACCTAGTAGAACGAAATTTGGTGAGCCAAGTGGGATTGGTGTACTGATCATTACCTGCCAGTATCATGAAGATTTGGTGAAAAACTCTTTGCTGAGATTTCCGGAAACTCGTAGTTTTTTGGAAGCTTGGCAACCCCTTTCAATGAAAGTGATTCTCGTCAGTCTCTGCTTGGGGCTACTTCCATAGGACACAAACCATAGCGATAGAACTTGGAACTACATTATTATGCCAAGTTTCAAAGAACTAGCACAAACCGTGTTTGATTTAGAGTTCCAACTACATGTATCCATATAGGAGAAAACAGAGTGAAACCTAAACATAAAAACGGTTACTGCAAAGAACGGTATAACCTAGAAGAACGAAATTTGGTGAGCCAAGTGGGACTGGTGTACTGATCATTACCGGCCAGTATCATCAAGATTGGGTGAAAAAATGTTTGCTGAGATTTCAGGAAACTCGTAGTTTTTTGGAAGCTTGGCAACCCATTTCAATGAATGTGATTCTCGTCAGTCTCTGCTTTGGGCTACTTCCATAGGACACAAACCATAGCGATAGAACTTGGAACTGCATTATTGTGTCAAGTTTCAAAGAGCTAGCACAAACCGTGTTTGATTTAGAGTTCCAACTACATGTATTCATATAGGAGAAAACAGAGTGAAACCTAAACATGAAAACGGTTACTGCAAAGGAACGGTTTAACCTAGAAGAACGAAATTTGATGAGCCAAGTGGGATTGGTGTACTGATCATTACCTGCCAGTATCATCAAGATTGGGTGAAAAAATATTTGCTGAGATTTCAGGAAACTCGTAGTTTTTGGAAGCTTGGCAACCCCTTTCAATGAATGTGATTCTCGTCAGTCTCTGCTTGGGGCTAGTTCAATAGGACACAAACCATAGCAATAGAACTTGGAACTACATTATTGTTCCAAGTTTCAAATAGCCAGCACAAACCGTGCTTGATTTAGAGTTCCAACTACATGTATCCATATAGGAGAAAACAGAGTGAAACCTAAACATGGAAACGGTTACTGCAAAGGAACGGTTTAACCTAGAAGATCGAAATTTGGTGAGCCAAGTGGGATTGGTGTACTGATCATTACCTGCCAGTATCATGAAGATTGGGTGAAAAACTCTTTGCTGAGATTTCCGGAAACTCGTAGTTTTTTGGAAGCTTGGCAACCCCATTCAATGAAAGTTTTTCTCGACAGTCTCTGCTTGGGGCTACTTCAATAGGACACAAACCATAGCGATAGAACTTTGAACTACATTATTGTGCCAAGTTTCAAAGAGCTAGCACAAACCGTGTTTGATTTACAGTTCCAACTACATGTATCCATATAGGAGAAAACAGAGTGAAACCTAAACATGGAAAGGGTTACTGCAAAGGAACGGTTTAACCTAGAAGATCGAAATTTGGTGAGCCAAGTGGGATTGGTGTACTGATCATTACCTGCCAGTATCATGAAGATTGGGTGAAAAACTCTTTGCTGAGATTTCCGGAAACTCGTAGTTTTTTGGAAGCTTGGCAACCCCTTTCAATGAAAGTTTTTCTCGTCAGTCTCTGCTTGGGGCTACTTCAATAGGACACAAACCATAGCGATAGAACTTGGAACTACATTATTGTGCCAAGTTTCAAAGAACTAGCACAAACCGTGTTTGATTTAGAGTTCCAACTACATGTATCCATATAGGAGAAAACAGAGTGAAACCTAAAAATGAAAACGGTTACTGCAAAGAACGGTATAACCTAGAAGAACGAAATTTGGTCAGCCAAGTGGGACTGGTGTACTGATCATTACCTGCCAGTATCATCAAGATTGGGTGAAAAAATGTTTGCTGAGATTTCAGGAAACTCGTAGTTTTTTGGAAGCTTGGCAACCCATTTCAATGAATGTGATTCTCGTCAGTCTCTGCTTTGGCTACTTCCATAGGACACAAACCATAGCGATAGAACTTGGATCTGCATTATTGTGTCAAGTTTCTAGGAGCTAGCACAAACTGTGTTTGATTTAGAGTTCCAACTACATGTATCCATATAGGAGAAAACAGAGTGAAACCTAAACATGAAAACGGTTACTGCAAAGAACGGTTTAACCTAGAAGAACGAAATTTGGTGAGCCAAGTGGGACTGGTGTACTGATCATTACCTGCAAGTATCATCAAGATTGGGTGAAAAAATGTTTGCTGAGATTTCAGGAAACTCGTAGTTTTTTGGAAGCTTGGCAACCCATTTCAATGAATGTGATTCTCATCAGTCTCTGCTTTGGGCTACTTCCATAGGACACAAACCACAGCGATAGAACTTGGAACTGCATTATTGTGTCACGTTTCAAAGAGCTAGCACAAACCGTGTTTGATTTAGAGTTCCAACTACATGTATCCATATAGGATAAACCAGAGTGAAACCTAAACATGAAAACGGTTACTGCAAAGGAACGGTTTAACCTAGAAGAACGAAATTTGGTCATCTAAGTGGGACTGCTGTACTGATCATTACCTGCAAGTATCATCAAGATTGGGTGAAAAAATGTTTGCTGAGATTTCAGGAAACTCGTAGTTTTTTGGAAGCTTGGCAACCCCTTTCAATGAATGTGATTCTCGTCAGTCTCTGCTTGGGGCTACTTCAATAGGACACAAACCATAGCGATAGAACTTGGAACTACATTATTGTGCCAAGTTTCAAAGAGCTAGCACAAACCGTGTTTGATTTAGAGTTCCAACTACATGTATCCATATAGGAGAAAACAGAGTGAAACCTAAACATGAAAACGGTTACTGCAAAGGACGGTTTACCCTTGAAGAACGAAATTTGGTCAGCCAGTGGGACTGGTGTAGTGATCATTACTTGCAAGTATCATCAAGATTGGGTGAAAAAATGTTTGCTGGATTTCCGGAAACTCGTAGTTTTTGGAAGCTTGGCAACCCCTTTCAATGAATGTGATTCTCGTCAGTCTCTGCTTGGGCTACTTCAATAGGACACAAACCATAGCGATAGAACTTGGAACTACATTATTGTGCCAAGTTTCAAAGAACTAGCACAAACCGTGTTTGATTTAGAGTTCCAACTACATGTATCCATATAGGAGAAAACAGAGTGAAACCTAAACATGAAAACGGTTACTGCAAAGAACGGTATAACCTAGAAGAACGAAATTTGGTGAGCCAAGTGGGACTGGTGTACTGATCATTACCTGCCAGTATCATGAAGATTTGGTGAAAAACTCTTTGCTGAGATTTCCGGAAACTCGTAGTTTTTTGGAAGCTTGGCAACCCCTTTCAATGAAAGTGATTCTCGTCAGTCTCTGCTTGGGGCTACTTCCATAGGACACAAACCATAGCGATAGAACTTGGAACTACATTATTATGCCAAGTTTCAAAGAACTAGCACAAACCGTGTTTGATTTAGAGTTCCAACTACATGTATCCATATAGGAGAAAACAGAGTGAAACCTAAACATAAAAACGGTTACTGCAAAGAACGGTATAACCTAGAAGAACGAAATTTGGTGAGCCAAGTGGGACTGGTGTACTGATCATTACCGGCCAGTATCATCAAGATTGGGTGAAAAAATGTTTGCTGAGATTTCAGGAAACTCGTAGTTTTTTGGAAGCTTGGCAACCCATTTCAATGAATGTGATTCTCGTCAGTCTCTGCTTTGGGCTACTTCCATAGGACACAAACCATAGCGATAGAACTTGGAACTGCATTATTGTGTCAAGTTTCAAAGAGCTAGCACAAACCGTGTTTGATTTAGAGTTCCAACTACATGTATTCATATAGGAGAAAACAGAGTGAAACCTAAACATGAAAACGGTTACTGCAAAGGAACGGTTTAACCTAGAAGAACGAAATTTGATGAGCCAAGTGGGATTGGTGTACTGATCATTACCTGCCAGTATCATCAAGATTGGGTGAAAAAATATTTGCTGAGATTTCAGGAAACTCGTAGTTATTGGAAGCTTGGCAACCCCTTTCAATGAATGTGATTCTCGTCAGTCTCTGCTTGGGGCTAGTTCAATAGGACACAAACCATAGCAATACAACTTGGAACTACATTATTGTTCCAAGTTTCAAATAGCCAGCACAAACCGTGCTTCATTTAGAGTTCCAACTACATGTATCCATATAGGAGAAAACAGAGTGAAACCTAAACATGAAAACGGTTACTGCAAAGGAACGGTTTAACCTAGAAGAACGAAATATGGTGAGCCAAGTGGGATTGGTGTACTGATCATTACCTGCCAGTATCATGAAGATTGGGTGAAAAACTCTTTGCTGAGATTTCCGGAAACTAGTAGTTTTTTGGAAGCTTGGCAACCCCTTTCAATGAAAGTGATTCTCGTCAGTCTCTGCTTGGGGCTACTTCAATAGGACACAAACCATAGCGATAGAACTTGGAACTACATTATTGTGGCAAGTTTCAAAGAACTAGCACAAACCGTGTTTGATTTAGAGTTCCAACTACATGTATCCATATAGGAGAAAACAGAGTGAAACCTAAACATGAAAACGGTTACTGCAAAGAGCGGTATAACCTAGAAGAACGAAATTTGGTGAGCCAAGTGGGACTGGTGTACTGATCATTACCTGCCAGTATCATCAAGATTGGGTGAAAAAATGTTTGCTGAGATTTCAGGAAACTCGTAGTTTTTTGGAAGCTTGGCAACCCATTTCAATGAATGTGATTCTCGTCAGTCTCTGCTTTGGGCTACTTCAATAGGACACAAACCATAGCGATAGAACTTGGAACTGCATTATTGTGTCAAGTTTCAAAGAGCTAGCACAAACCGTGTTTGATTTAGAGTTCCAACTACATGTATCCATATAGGAGAAAAAAGAGTGAAACCTAAAATTGAAAACGGTTACTGCAAAGGAACGGTTTAACCTAGAAGAATGAAATTTGGTCAGCCAAGTGGGACTGGTGTAGTGATCATTACTTGCAAGTATCATCAAGATTGGGTGAAAAACTGTTTGCTGAGATTTCCGGAAACTCGTAGTTTTTGGAAGCTTCGCAACCCTTTCAATGAATGTGATTCTCGTCAGTCTCTGCTTGGGGCTAGTTCAATAGGACACAAACCATAGCAATAGAACTTGGAACTACATTATTGTGCCAAGTTTCAAATAGCTAGCACAAACCGTGCTTGATTTAGAGTTCCAAATACATGTATCCATATAGGAGAAAACAGAGTGAAACCTAAACATGAAAACGGTTACTGCAAAGGAACGGTTTAACCTAGAAGAACGAATTTTGATGAGCCAAGTGGAATTGGTGTAGTGATCATTACCAGCAGTATCATCAAGATTGGGTGAAAAAATGTTTGCTGAGATTTCCGGAAACTCGTAGTTTTTGGAAGCTTGGCAACCCATTTCAATGAATGTGATTCTCGTCAGTCTCTGCTTTGGGCTACTTCCATAGGACACAAACCATAGCGATAGAACTTGGAACTGCATTATTGTGTCAAGTTTCAAAGAGCTAGCACAAACCGTGTTTGATTTAGAGTTCCAACTACATGTATTCATATAGGAGAAAACAGAGTGAAACCTAAACATGAAAACGGTTACTGCAAAGGAACGGTTTAACCTAGAAGAACGAAATTTGATGAGCCAAGTGGGATTGGTGTACTGATCATTACCTGCCAGTATCATCAAGATTGGGTGAAAAAATATTTGCTGAGATTTCAGGAAACTCGTAGTTTTTGGAAGCTTGGCATCCCCTTTCAATGAATGTGATTCTCGTCAGTCTCTGCTTGGGGCTAGTTCAATAGGGACACAAACCATAGCAATAGAACTTGGAACTACATTATTGTTCCAAGTTTCAAATAGCCAGCACAAACCGTGCTTGATTTAGAGTTCCAACTACATGTATCCATATAGGAGAAAACAGAGTGAAACCTAAACATGGAAACGGTTACTGCAAAGGAACGGTTTAACCTAGAAGATCGAAATTTGGTGAGCCAAGTGGGATTGGAGTACTGATCATTACCTGCCAGTATCATGAAGATTGGGTGAAAAACTCTTTGCTGAGATTTCCGGAAACTCGTAGTTTTTTGGAAGCTTGGCAACCCCTTTCAATGAATGTGATTGGTTATTGCAAAGGAACGGTTTAACCTGCAAGTATCATCAAGATTGGGTGAAAAAATGTTTGCTGAGATTTCAGGAAACTCGTAGTTTTTGCAAGCTTGGCAACCCCTTTCAATGAATGTGATTCTCGTCAGTCTCTGCTTGGGGCTACTTCCATAGGACAGAAACCATTGCAATAGAACTTGGAACTACATTATAGTGCCAAGTTTCAAAGAGCTAGCACAAACCGTGTTTGATTTAGAGTTCCAACTACATGTATCCATATAGGAGAAAAGAGAGTGAAACCTAAACTTGAAAACGGTTCCTGCAAAGGAACGGTTTAACATAGAAGAACGAAATTTGGTGAGCCAAGTGGGATTGGTGTACTGATCATTACCTGACAGTATCATCAAGATTGGGTGAAAAAATGTTTGCTGAGATTTCAGGAAACTCGTAGTTTTTTGGAATATTGGCAACCCCTTTCAATGAAAGTGATTCTCGTCAGTCTCTGCTTGGGGCTACTTCAATAGGACACAAACCATAGCGATAGAACTTGGAACTACTTTATTGTGCCAAGTTTCAAAGAGCTAGCACAAACCGTGTTTGATTTAGAGTTCCAACTACATGTATACATATAGGAGAAAACAGAGTGAAACCTAAAATTGAAAACGGTTACTGTAAAGGAACGGTTTAACCTAGAAGAACGAAATTTGATGAGCCAAGTGGGATTGTTGTACTGATCATTACCTGCCAGTATCATCAAGATTGGGTGAAAAAATGCTTGCTGAGATTTCAGGAAACTCGTAGTTTTTTGGAAGCTTGGCAACCCCTTTCAATGAATGTGATTCTCGTCAGTCTCTGCTTGGGGCTATTTCCATAGGACACAAACCATAGCGATAGAACTTGGAACTACATTATTGTGCCAAGTTTCACAGAGCTAGCACAAACCGTGTTTGATTTACAGTTCCAACTACATGTATCCATATAGGAGAAAACAGAGAGAAACCTAAAATTGAAAATGGTTACTGTAAAGGAACGGTTTAACCTAGAAGAACGAAATTTGATGAGCCAAGTGGGATTGTTGTACTGATCATTACCTGCCAGTATCATCAAGATTGGGTGAAAAAATGTTTGCTGAGATTTCAGGAAACTCGTAGTTTATTGGAAGCTTGGCCACCTCTTTCAATGAAAGTGATTCTCGTCAGTCTCTGCTTGGGGCTACTTCAATAGGACACAAACCATAGCGATAGAACTTGGAACTACATTATTGTGCCAAGTTTCAAAGAGCTAGCACAAACCGTGTTTGATTTAGAGTTCCAAATACATGTATCCATATAGGAGAAAACAGAGTGAAACCTAAACATGGAATCGGTTAATGCAAAGGAACGGTTTAACCTAGAAGAACGAAATTTGGTGAGCCAAGTGGGATTGGTGTACTGATAATTACCTGCCAGTATCATGAAGATTGGGAGAAAAAATGTTTGCTGAGATTTCAGGAAACTCGTAGTTTTTGGAATCTTGGCAACCCCTTTCAATTAATGTGATTCTCGTCAGTCTCTGCTTGGGGCTACTTCAAAGGGACACAAACCAAAGCAATAGAACTTGGAACTACATTATTTTACCAAGTTTCAAAGAGCTAGCACAAACGGTGTTTGATTTAGAGTTCC
>NW_027553968.1:0-23691 GCF_045843805.1 Urocitellus parryii | reverse complement strand
ATATGGATACATGTAGTTGGAACTCTAAATCAAACACGGTTTGTGCAAGCTCTTTGAAACTTGGCACAATAATGTAGTTCCAAGTTCTATCGCTATGGTTTGTGTCCTATTGAAGTAGCCCGAAGCAGAGACTGACGAGAATCACTTTCATTGAAAGGGGTTGCCAAGCTTCCAAAAAACTACGAGTTTCCTGAAATCTCAGCAAACATTTTTTCACCCAATCTTGATGATACTGGCAGGTAATGATCAGTACACCAATCCCACTTGGCTCACCAAATTTCGTTCTTCTAGGTTAAACACTTCATTTGCAGTAACGGTTTTCATGTTTAGGTTTCACTCTGTTTTCTCCTATATGGATACATGTAGTTGGAACTCTAAATCAAACATGGTTTTTGCTAGCTCTTTGAAACTTGGCACAATAATGTAGTTCCAAGTTCTATCGCTACGGTTTGTGTCCTATTGAAGTAGCCCCAAGCAGAGACTGACGAGAATCACTTTCATTGAAAAGGGTTGCCAAGCTTCCAAAAAACTACGAGTTTCCTGAAATCTTAGCAAACATTTTTTCACCCAATCTTGATGATACTGGCAGGTAATGATCAGTACACCAATCCCACTTGGCTCTCCAAATTTCATTCTTCTAGCTTAAACAGTTCCTTTGCAGTAACCCTTTTCATGTTTAGGTTTCACTCTGTTTTTTCCTATATGGATACATGTAGTTGGAACTCTAAATCAAACACGGTTTTTGCTAGCTCTTTGAAACTTGGCACAATAATGTAGTTCCAAGTTCTATCGCTATGGTTTGTGTCCTATTGAAGTAGCCCCAAGCAGAGACTGACGAGAATCACTTTCATTGAAAGGGGTTGCCAATCTTCCAAAAAACTACGAGTTACTTGAAACCTCAGCAAATATTTTTTCACCCAATCTTGATGATACTGGCAGGTAACGATCAATACACCAATTCCACTTGGCTCACCAAATTTCGTTCTTCTAGGTTAAACCGTTCCTTTGCAGTAACCCTTTTCATGTTTAGGTTTCACTCTGTTTTCTCCTATATGGATACATGTAGTTGGAACTCTAAATCAAACACGGTTTATGCTAGCTCTTTGAAACTTGGCACAATCATGTAGTTCCAAGTTCTATCGCAACGGATTGGGTCCTATTGAACTAGCCCCAAGCAGAGACTGACGAGAATCACTTTCGTTGTAAGGGGTTGCCAAGCTTCCAAAAAACTACGAGTTTCCAGAAATCTCAGCAAACATTTTTTCACCCAATCTTGATGATACTTGCAGGTAATGATCAGTACACCAATCCCACTTGGCTCACCAAATTTCGTTCTTCTAGGTTAAACCATTCGTTTGCAGTAACCGTTTTCATGTTTAGGTTTCACTCTGTTTTCTCCTATATGGATACATGTAGTTGGAACTCTAAATCAAACACCATTTGTGCAAGCTCTTTGAAACTTGCACAATAATGTAGTTCCAAGTTCTATCGCTATGGTTTGTGTCCTATTGAAGTAGCCCCAAGCAGAGACTGACGACAATCACTTTCATTGAAAGGGGTTGCAAAGCTTCCAAAAAACTACGAGTTTCCTGAAATCTCAGCAAACATTTTTTCACCCAATCTTGATGATACTCGCAGATAATGATCAGTACACCAATCCCACTTGGCTCACCAAATTTCGTTCTTCTATCTTAAACCGTTCCTTTGCAGTAACCCTTTTCATGTTTAGGTTTCACTCTATTTTCTCCTATATGGATACATGTAGTTGGAACTCTAAATCAAACACGGTTTGTGCTAGCTCTTTGAAACTTGGCACAATAACGTAGTTCCAAGTTCTATCGCTATGGTTTGTGTCCTATTGAAGTAGCCCCAAGCAGAGACTGACGAGAATCACTTTCATTGAAAAGGGTTGCCAAGCTTCCAAAAAACTACGAGTTTCCTGAAATCTCAGCAAACATTTTTTCACCCAATCATGATGATACATGCAGGTAATGATCAGTACAACAATCCCACTTGGCTCTCCAAATTTCGTTCTTCTAGCTTAAACAGTTCCTTTGCAGTAACCCTTTTCAGATTTAGGTTTCACTCTGTTTTTTCCTATATGGATACATGTAGTTGGAACTCTAAATCAAACACGGTTTGTGCTAGCTCTTTGAAACTTGGCATAAAAATGTAGTTCCAAGTTCTATCGCTATGGTTTGTGTCCTATTGAAGTAGCCCCAAGCAGAGACTGACGAGAATCACTTTCATTGAAAGGGGTTGCCAAGCTTCCAAAAAACTACGAGTTTCCTGAAATCTCAGCAAACATTTTTTCACCCAATCTTGATGATACTTGCAGGTAATGATCAGTACACCAATCCCACTTGGCTCACCAAATTTCGTTCTTCTATCTTAAACCGTTCCTTTGCAGAAACCGTTTTCATGTTTAGGTTTCACTCTATTTTCTCCTATATGGATACATGTAGTTGGAACTCTAAATCAAACACGGTTTGTGCTAGCTCTTTGAAACTTGGCACAATAATGTAGTTCCAAGTTCTATCACTATGGTTTGTGTCCTATTGAAGTAGCCCCAAGAAGAAACTGACGAGAATCACCTTCATTGAAAGGGGTTGCCAAGCTTCCAAAGAACTATGATTTTCCTGAAACCTCAGCAAACATTTTTTCACCCAATCTTGATGATACTGGCAGGTAATGATCAGTACACCAATCCCACTTGGCTCACCAAATTTCGTTCTTCTAGGTTAAACACTTCATTTGCAGTAACCGTTTTCATGTTTAGGATTCACTCTCTTTTCTCCTATATGGATACATGTAGTTGGAACTCTAAATCAAACATGGTTTTTGCTAGCTCTTTGAAACTTGGCACAATAATGTAGTTCCAAGTTCTATCGCTACGGTTTGTGTCCTATTGAAGTAGCCCCATGCAGAGACTGACGAGAATCACTTTCATTGAAAGGGGTTGCCAATCTTCCAAAAAACTACGAGTTACTTGAAATCTCAGCAAACATTTTTTCACCCAATCTTGATGATACTGGCAGGTAAAGATCAGTACACCAATTCCACTTGGCTCACCAAATTTCGTTCTTCTAGGTTAAACCGTTCCTTTGCAGTAAACCTTTTCATGTTTAGGTTTCACTCTGTTTTCTCCTATATGGATACATGTAGTTGGAACTCTAAATCAAACACGGTTTGTGCTAGCTCTTTGAAACTTGGCACAATCATGTAGTTCCAAGTTCTATCGCAACGGATTGGGTCCTATTGAACTAGCCCCAAGCAGAGACTGACGAGAATCACTTTCGTTGTAAGGGGTTGCCAAGCTTCCAAAAAACTACGAGTTTCCAGAAATCTCAGCAAACATTTTTTCACCCAATCTTGATGATACTTGCAGGTAATGATCAGTACACCAATCCCACTTGGCTCACCAAATTTCGTTCTTCTAGGTTAAACCATTCGTTTGCAGTAACCGTTTTCATGTTTAGGTTTCACTCTGTTTTCTCCTATATGGATACATGTAGTTGGAACTCTAAATCAAACACCATTTGTGCAAGCTCTTTGAAACTTGCACAATAATGTAGTTCCAAGTTCTATCGCTATGGTTTGTGTCCTATTGAAGTAGCCCCAAGCAGAGACTGACGACAATCACTTTCATTGAAAGGGGTTGCAAAGCTTCCAAAAAACTACGAGTTTCCTGAAATCTCAGCAAACATTTTTTCACCCAATCTTGATGATACTCGCAGGTAATGATCAGTACACCAATCTCACTTGGCTCACCAAATTTCGTTCTTCTATCTTAAACCGTTCCTTTGCAGTAACCCTTTTCATGTTTAGGTTTCACTCTATTTTCTCCTATATGGATACATGTAGTTGGAACTCTAAATCAAACACGGTTTGTGCTAGCTCTTTGAAACTTGGCACAATAATGTAGTTCCAAGTTCTATCGCTATGGTTTGTTTCCTATTGAAGTAGCCCCAAGCAGAGACTGACGAGAATCACTTTCATTGAAAGGGGTTGCCAAGCTTCCAAAGAACTATGAGTTTCCTGAAATCTCAGCAAACATTTTTTCAACCAATCTTGATGATACTGGCAGGAAATGATCAGTACACCAATCCCACTTGGTTCACCAAATTTCGTTCTTCTAGCTTAAACCGTTCATTTGCAGTAACCGTTTTCATGTTTAGGTTTTACTCTCTTTACTCCTATATGGATACATATAGTTGGAACTCTAAATCAAACATGGTTTCTGTTAGCTCTTTGAAACTTGGCACAATAATGTAGTTCCAAGTTCTATCGCTACGGTTTGTGTCTTATTGAAGTAGCCCCAAGCAGAGACTGACGAGAATCACTTTCATTGAAAGGGGTTGCTAAGCTTCCAAAAAACTACGAGTTTCCTGAAATCTCAGCAAACATTTTTTCACCCAATCTTGATGATACTAGCAGGTAATGATCAGTACACCAATCCCACTTGGCTCACATAATTTCGTTCTTCTAGCTTAAACCGTTCCTTTGCAGTAACCCTTATCATGTTTAGGTTTCACTCTGTTTTCTCCTATATGGATACATGTAGTTGGAACTCTAAATCAAACACGGTTTGTGCTAGCTCTTTGAAACTTGGCACAATAATGTAGTTCCAAGTTCTATAGCTATGGTTTGTGTCCTATTGAAGTAGAACCAAGCAGAGACTGACGAGAATCACTTTCATTGAAAGGGGTTGCCCAGCTTCCAAAAAACTACGAGTTTCCTGAAATCTCAGCAAACATTTTTTCACCCAATCTTGATGATACTTGCAGGTAATGATCAGTACTCCAATCCCACTTGGCTCTCCAAATTTCGTTCTTCTAGCTTAAACCGTTCCTTTGCAGTAACCCTTTTCAGGTTTAGGTTTCACTCTGTTTGTTCCTATATGGATACATGTATTTGGAACTCTAAATCAAACACGGTTCGTGCTAGCTCTTTGAAACTTGGCACAATAATGTAGTTCCAAGTTCTATCGCTACGGTTTGTGTCCTATTGAAGTAGCCCCAAGCAGAGACTGACGAGAATCACTTTCATTGAAACGGGTTGCCAAGCTTCCAAAAATCGACGAGTTTCCTGAAATCTCAGCAAACCTTTTTTCACCCAATCTTGATGATACTGGCAGGTAATGATAAGTACACCAATCCCACTTGGCTCACCAAATTTCGTTCTTCTAGGTTAAACCGTTCCTTTGCAGTAACCGTTTTCATGTTTAGGTTTCACTCTGTTTTCTCCTATATGGATACATGTAGTTGGAACTCTAAATCAAACATGGTTTGTGCTAGCTCTTTGAAACTTGGCACAATAATGTATTTCCAAGTTCTATCGCTGTGGCTTGTGTCCTATTGTAGTAGCCCCAAGCAGAGACTGACGAGAATCACTTTCATTGAAAGGGGTTGCCAATCTTCCAAAAAACTACGAGTTTCTTGAAATCTCAGCAAACATTTTTTCACCCAATCTTGATGATACTGGCAGGTAACGATCAGTACACCAATTCCACTTGGCTCACCAAATTTCGTTCTTCTAGGTTAAACCGTTCCTTTGCAGTAACCGTTTTCATGTTTAGGTTTCACTCTGTTTTCTCCTATATGGATACATGTAGTTGGAACTCTAAATCAAACACGGTTTGTGCTAGCTCTTTGAAACTTGGCACAATCATGTAGTTCCAAGTTCTATCGCTATGGTTTGTGTCCTATTGAACTAGCCCCAAGCAGAGACTGACGAGAATCACTTTCGTTGTAAGGGGTTGCCAAGCTTCCAAAAAACTACGAGTTTCCTGAAATCTCAGCAAACAATTTTTCACCCAATCTTGATGATACCTGCAGGTAATGATCAGTACACCAATCCCACTTGGCTCACCAAATTTCGTTCTTCTAGGTTAAACCATTCGTTTGCAGTAACCGTTTTCATGTTTAGGTTTCACTCTGTTTTCTCCTATATGGATACATGTAGTTGGAACTCTAAATCAAACACCATTTGTGCAAGCTCTTTGAAACTTGCACAATAATGTAGTTCCAAGTTCTATCGCTATGGTTTGTGTCCTATTGAAGTAGCCCCAAGCAGAGACTGACGAGAATCACTTTCATTGAAAGGGGTTGCAAAGCTTCCAAAAAACTACGAGTTTCCTGAATACTCAGCAAACATTTTTTCACTCAATCTTGATGATACTGGCAGGTAATGATCAGTACACCAATCCCACTTGGTTCACCAAATTTCGTTCTTCTAGCTTAAACCGTTCATTTGCAGTAACCGTTTTCATGTTTAGGTTTTACTCTCTTTACTCCTATATGGATACATATATTTGGAACTCTAAATAAAACACGGTGTGTGCTAGCTCTTTGAAACTTGGCACAATAATGTAGTTCCAAGTCCTATCGCTATGGTTTGTGTCCTATTGAAGTAGCCCCAAGCAGAGACTGACGAGAATCACTTTCATTGAAAGGGGTTGCCAAGCTTCCAAAAAACTACGAGTTTCCTGAAATCTCAGCAAATATTTTTTCACCCAATCTTGATGATACTGGCAGGTAGTGATCAGTACACCAATCCCACTTGGCTCACCAAATTTCGTTCTTCTAGATTAAACCGTTCTTTTGCAGTAACCGATTTCATGTTTAGGTTTCACTCTGTTTTCTCAGGTATGGATACATGTAGTTGGAACTCTAAATCAAACACGGTTTGTGCTAGCTCTTTGAAACTTGGCACAATAATGTAGTTCCAAGTTCTATCGCTATGGTTTGTGTCCTATTGAAGTAGCCCCAAGCAGAGACTGACGAGAATCACTTTCATTGAAAGGGCTTGCCAAGCTTACAGAAAAACTACGAGTTTCCTGAAATCTCAGCAAACATTTTTTCACCCAATCTTGATGATACTGGCAGGTAATGATCAGTACACCAATCCCACTTGGCTCACCCAACTTCGTTCTTCTAGGTTAAACCGTTCCTTTGCAGTAACCGTTTTCATGTTTAGGTTTCACTCTGTTTTCTCCTATAGGGATACATGTATTTGGAACTCTAAATAAAACACGGTTTGTGCTACCTCTTTGAAACTTGGCACAATAATGTAGTTCCAAGTCCTATCGCTATGGTTTGTGTCCTATTGAAGTAGCCCCAAGCAGAGACTGACGAGAATCACTTTCATTGAAAGGGGTTGCCAAGCTTCCAAAAAATTACAAGTTTCCTGAAATCTCAGGAAACATTTTTTCACCCAATCTTGATGATACTGGCAGGTAATGATCAGTACACCAATCCCACTTGGCTCACCAAATTTCGTTCCTCTATGTTAAACCGTTCCTTTGCAGTAACCCTTTTCATGTTTAGGTTTCACTCTGTTTTCTCCTATATGGATACATGTAGTTGGAACTCTAAATCAAACACGGTTCGTGCTAGCTCTTTGAAACTTGGCACAATAATGTAGTTCCAAGTTCTATCGCTACGGTTTGTGTCCTATTGAAGTAGCCCCAAGCAGAGACTGACGAGAATAACTTTCATTGAAAGGGGTTGCCAAGCTTCCAAAAAACTACGAGTTTCCTGAAATCTCAGCAAACATTTTTTCACCCAATCTTGATGATACTCGCAGGTAATGATCAGTACACCAATCCCACTTGGCTCACCAAATTTCGTTCTTCTATCTTAAACCGTTCCTTTGCAGTAACCCTTTTCATGTTTAGGTTTCACTCTATTTTCTCCTATATGGATACATGTATTTGGAACTCTAAATCAAACACGGTTTGTGCTAGCTCTTTGAAACTTGGCACAATAATGTAGTTCCAAGTTCTATCGCTACGGTTTGTGTCCTATTGAAGTAGTCCCAAGCAGAGACTGACGAGAATCACTTTCATTGATACGGGTTGCCAAGCTTCCAAAAATCTACGAGTTTCCTGAAATCTCAGCAAACCTTTTTTCACCCAATCTTGATGATACTGGCAGGTAATGATCAGTACACCAATCCCACTTGGCTCACCAAATTTCGTTTTTCTAGGTTAAACCGTTCATTTGCAGTAACCGTTTTCATGTTTAGGTTTCACTCTATTTTCTCCTATATGGATACATGTAGTTGGAACTCTAAATCAAACACGGTTCGTGCTAGCTCTTTGAAACTTGGCACAAAAATGTACTTCCAAGTTCTATCGCTACGTTTTCTGTCCTATTGAAGTAGGCCCAAGCAGAGACTGATGAGAATCACTTTCATTTAAAGTGGTTGCCAAGCTTCCAAAAAATTACGAGTTTCCTGAAATCTCAGCAAACATTTTTTCACCCAATCATGATGATACTGGCAGGTAATGATCAGTACACCAATCCCACTTGGCTCACCAAATTTCGTTCTTCTAGGTTAAACCGTTCATTTGCAGTAACCGTTTTCATGTTTAGGTTTCACTCTGTTTTCTCCAATATGGATACATGTATTTGGAACTCTAAATCAAACACGGTTTGTGCTAGCTCATTGAAACTTTGCACAATCATGTAGTTCCAAGTTCTATCGCAATGGATTGGGTCCTATTGAACTAGCCCCAAGCAGAGACTGACGAGAATCACTTTCAGTGAAAGGGGTTGCCAAGCTTCCAAAAAACTACGAGTTTCCTGAAATCCCAGCAAACATTTTTTCACCCAATCTTGATGATACTGGCAGGTAATGATCAGTACACCAATCCCACTTGGCTCACCAAATTTCGTTCTTCTAGATTAAACCGTTCTTTTGCAGTAACCGATTTCATGTTTAGGTTTCACTCTGTTTTCTCAGGTATGGATACATGTAGTTGGAACTCTAAATCAAACACGGTTTGTGCTAGCTCTTTGAAACTTGGCACAATAATGTAGTTCCAAGTTCTATCGCTATGGTTTGTGTCCTATTGAAGTAGCCCCAAGCAGAGACTGACGAGAATCACTTTCATTGAAAGGGGTTGCCAAGCTTCCAAAGAACTATGAGTTTCCTGAAATCTCAGCAAACATTTTTTCAACAAATCTTGATGATACTGGCAGGTAATGATCAGTACACCAATCCCACTTGGCTCACCAAATTTCGTTTTTCTAGGTTAAACCGTTCATTTACAGTAACCGGTTTCATGTTTAGGTTTCACTCTCTTTTCTCCTATATGGATACATGTAGTTGGAACTCTAAATCAAACATGGTTTGTGCTAGCTCTTTGAAACTTGGCACAATAATGTAGTTCCACGTTCTATCGCTATGGTTTGTGTCCTATTGAAGTAGCCCCAAGCAGAGACTGACGAGAATCACTTTCGTTGTAAGGGGTTGCCAAGCTTCCAAAAAACTACGAGTTTCCTGAAATCTCAGCAAACATTTTTTCACCCAAACTTGATGATCCTTGCAGGTAATGATCAGTACACCAATCCCACTTGGCTCACCAAATTTCGTTCTTCTAGATTAAACCGTTCTTTTGCAGATACCGATTTCATGTTTAGGTTTCACTCTGTATTCTCAGGTATGGATACATGTAGTTGGAACTCTAAATCAAACACGGTTTGTGCTAGCTCTTTGAAACTTGGCACAATCATGTAGTTCCAAGTTCTATCGCTATGGTTTGTGTCCTATTGAAGTAGCCCCAAGCAGAGACTGACGAGAATCACTTTCATTGAAAGGGTTTGCCAAGCTTCCAAAAAACTACGAGTTTCCTGAAATCTCAGCAAACATTTTTTCACCCAATCTTGATGATACTGGCAGGTAATGATCAGTACACCAATCCCACTTGGCTCACCTAACTTCGTTCTTCTAGGTTAAACCGTTCCTTTGCAGTAACCGTTTTCATGTTTAGGTGTCACTCTGTTTTCTCCCATATGGATACATGTATTTGGAACTCTAAATAAAACACGGTTTGTGCTACCTCTTTGAAACTTGGCACAATAATGTAGTTCCAAGTCCTATCGCTATGGTTTGTGTCCTATTGAAGTAGCCCCAAGCAGAGACTGACGAGAATCACTTTCATTGAAAGGGGTTGCCAATCTTCCAAAAAACTACGAGTTTCCTGAAATCTCTGCAAACATTTTTTCACCCAATCTTGATGATACTGGCAGGTAATGATCAGTACACCAATCCCACTTGGCTCACCAAATTTCGTTTTTCTAGGTTAAACCGTTCATTTGCAGGAACCGTTTTCATGTTTAGGTTTCACTCTCTTTTCTCCTATATGGATACATGTAGTTGGAACTCTAAATCAAACATGGTTTTTGCTAGCTCTTTGAAACTTGGCACAATAATGTAGTTCCAAGTTCTATCGCTACGGTTTGTGTCCTATTGAAGTAGCCCCAAGCAGAGACTGACGAGAAACACTTTCATTGAAAAGGGTTGCCAAGCTTCCAAAAAACTACGAGTTTCCTGAAATCTTAGCAAACATTTTTCACCCAATCTTGATGATACTGGCAGGTAATGATCAGTACACCAATCCCACTTGGCTCTCCAAATTTCATTCTTCTAGCTTAAACAGTTCCTTTGCAGTAACCCTTTTCAAGTTTAGGTTTCACTCTGTTTTTTCCTATATGGATACATGTAGTTGGAACTCTAAATCAAACACGGTTTTTGCTAGCTCTTTGAAACTTGGCACAATAATGTAGTTCCAAGTTCTATCGCTATGGTTTGTGTCCTATTGAAGTAGCCCCAAGCAGAGACTGACGAGAATCACTTTCATTGAAAGGGGTTGCCAATCTTCCAAAAAACTACGAGTTACTTGAAATCTCAGCAAACATTTTTTCACCCAATCTTGATGATACTGGCAGGTAACGATCAGTACACCAATTCCACTTGGCTCACCAAATTTCGTTCTTCTAGGTTAAACCGCTCCTTTGCAGTAACCCTTTTCATGTTTAGGTTTCACTCTGTTTTCTCCTATATGGATACATGTAGTTGGAACTCTAAATCAAACACGGTTTGTGCTAGCTCTTTGAAACTTGGCACAATCATGTAGTTCCAAGTTCTATCGCAACGGATTGGGTCCTATTGAACTAGCCCCAAGCAGAGACTGACGAGAATCACTTTCGTTGTAAGGGGTTGCCAAGCTTCCAAAAAACTACGAGTTTCCAGAAATCTCAGCAAACATTTTTTCACCCAATCTTGATGATACTTTCAGTTAATGATCAGTACACCAATCCCACTTGGCTCACCAAATTTCGTTCTTCTAGGTTAAACCATTCGTTTGCAGTAACCGTTTTCATGTTTAGGTTTCACTCTGTTTTCTCCTATATGGATACATGTAGTTGGAACTCTAAATCAAACACGGTTTGTGCTAGCTCTTTGAAACTTGGCACAATAATGTAGTTCCAAGTTCTATCACTATGGTTTGTGTCCTATTGAAGTAGCCCCAAGAAGAAACTGACGAGAATCACTTTCATTGAAAGGGGTTGCAAAGCTTCCAAAAAACTACGAGTTTCCTGAAATCTCAGCAAACATTTTTTCACCCAATGTTGATGATACTTGCAGGTAATGATCAGTACACCAATCCCACTTGGCTCACCAAATTTCGTTCTTCTATCTTAAACCGTTCCTTTCTAGTAACCCTTTTCATGTTTAGGTTTCACTCTATTTTCTCCTATATGGATACATGTAGTTGGAACTCTAAATCAAACACGGTTTGTGCTAGCTCTTTGAAACTTGGCACAATAATGTAGTTCCAAGTTCTATCACTATGGTTTGTGTCCTATTGAAGTAGCCCCAAGAAGAAACTGACGAGAATCACTTTCATTGAAAGGGGTTGCCAAGCTTCCAAAGAACTATGAGTTTCCTGAAATCTCAGCAAACATTTTTTCACCCAATCTTGATGATACTGGCAGGTAATGATCAGTACACCAATCCCACTTGGCTCACCAAATTTCGTTCTTCTAGGTTAAACCCTTCATTTGCAGTAACCGTTTTCATGTTTAGGTTTCACTCTCTTTTCTCCTATATGGATACATGTAGTTGGAACTCTAAATCAAACATGGTTTTTGCTAGCTCTTTGAAACTTGGCACAATAATGTAGTTCCAAGTTCTATCGCTACGGTTTGTGTCCTATTGAAGTAGCCCCAAGCAGAGACTGACGAGAATCACTTTCATTGAAAAGGGTTGCCAAGCTTCCAAAAAACTACGAGTTTCCTGAAATCTTAGCAAATATTTTTTCACCCAATCTTGATGATACTGGCAGGTAATGATCAGTACACCAATCCCACTTGGCTCTCCAAATTTCGTTCTTCTAGCTTAAACAGTTCCTTTGCAGTAACCCTTTTCAAGTTTAGGTTTCACTCTGTTTTTTCCTATATGGATACATGTAGTTGGAACTCTAAATCAAACACGGTTTGTGCTAGCTCTTTGAAACTTGGCACAATAATGTAGTTCCAAGTTCTATAGCTATGGTTTGTGTCCTATTGAAGTAGAACCAAGCAGAGACTGACGAGAATCACTTTCATTGAAAGGGGTTGCCCAGCTTCCAAAAAACTACGAGTTTCCTGAAATCTCAGCAAACATTTTTTCACCCAATCTTGATGATACTTGCAGGTAATGATCAGTACTCCAATCCCACTTGGCTCTCCAAATTTCGTTCTTCTAGCTTAAACCGTTCCTTTGCAGTAACCCTTTTCAGGTTTAGGTTTCACTCTGTTTGTTCCTATATGGATACATGTATTTGGAACTCTAAATCAAACATGGTTTCTGCTAGCTCTTTGAAACTTGGCACAATAATGTAGTTCCAAGTTCAATCGCTACGGTTTGTGTCCTATTGAAGTAGCCCCAAGCAGAGACTGACGAGATTCACTTTCAAGGAAAAGAGTTGCCAAGCTTTCAAAAAACTACGAGTTTCCTGAAATCTAAGCAAATATTTTTTCACCCAATCTTGATGATACTGGCAGGTAATGATCAGTACACCAATCCCACTTGGCTCATCCAACTTCGTTCTTCTAGGTTAAACCGTTCCTTTGCAGTAACCGTTTTCATGTTTAGGTTTCACTCTGTTTTCTCCTATATGGATACATGTATTTGGAACTCTAAATAAAACACGGTGTGTGCTAGCTCTTTGAAACTTGGCACAATAATGTAGTTCCAAGTCCTATCGCTATGGTTTGTGTCCTATTGAAGTAGCCCCAAGCAGAGACTGACGAGAATCACTTTCATTGAAAGGGGTTGCCAAGCTTCCAAAAAACTACGAGTTTCCTGAAATCTCAGCAAACATTTTTTCACCCAATCTTGATGATACTGGCAGGTAGTGATCAGTACACCAATCCCACTTGGCTCACCAAATTTCGTTCTTCTAGATTAAACCGTTCTTTTGCAGTAACCGATTTCATGTTTAGGTTTCACTCTGTTTTCTCAGGTATGGATACATGTAGTTGGAACTCTAAATCAAACACGGTTTGTGCTAGCTCTTTGAAACTTGGCACAATAATGTAGTTCCAAGTTCTATCGCTATGGTTTGTGTCCTATTGAAGTAGCCCCAAGCAGAGACTGACGAGAATCACTTTCATTGAAAGGGCTTGCCAAGCTTCCAAAAAACTACGAGTTTCCTGAAATCTCAGCAAACATTTTTTCACCCAATCTTGATGATACTGGCAGGTAATGATCAGTACACCAATCCCACTTGGCTCACCAAATTTCGTTCTTCTAGGTTAAACCCTTCATTTGCAGTAACCGTTTTCATGTTTAGGTTTCACTCTCTTTTCTCCTATATGGATACATGTAGTTGGAACTCTAAATCAAACATGGTTTTTGCTAGCTCTTTGAAACTTGGCACAATAATGTAGTTCCAAGTTCTATCGCTACGGTTTGTGTCCTATTGAAGTAGCCCCAAGCAGAGACTGACGAGAATCACTTTCATTGAAAAGGGTTGCCAAGCTTCCAAAAAACTACGAGTTTCCTGAAATCTTAGCAAATATTTTTTCACCCAATCTTGATGATACTGGCAGGTAATGATCAGTACACCAATCCCACTTGGCTCTCCAAATTTCGTTCTTCTAGCTTAAACACTTCCTTTGCAGTAACCCTTTTCAAGTTTAGGTTTCACTCTGTTTTTTCCTATATGGATACATGTAGTTGGAACTCTAAATCAAACACGGTTTGTGCTAGCTCTTTGAAACTTGGCACAATAATGTAGTTCCAAGTTCTATAGCTATGGTTTGTGTCCTATTGAAGTAGAACCAAGCAGAGACTGACGAGAATCACTTTCATTGAAAGGGGTTGCCCAGCTTCCAAAAAACTACGAGTTTCCTGAAATCTCAGCAAACATTTTTTCACCCAATCTTGATGATACTTGCAGGTAATGATCAGTACTCCAATCCCACTTGGCTCTCCAAATTTCGTTCTTCTAGCTTAAACCGTTCCTTTGCAGTAACCCTTTTCAAGTTTAGGTTTCACTCTGTTTTTTCCTATATGGATACATGTAGTTGGAACTCTAAATCAAACACGGTTTGTGCTAGCTCTTTGAAACTTGGCACAATAATGTAGTTCCAAGTTCTATAGCTATGGTTTGTGTCCTATTGAAGTAGAACCAAGCAGAGACTGACGAGAATCACTTTCATTGAAAGGGGTTGCCCAGCTTCCAAAAAACTACGAGTTTCCTGAAATCTCAGCAAACATTTTTTCACCCAATCTTGATGATACTTGCAGGTAATGATCAGTACTCCAATCCCACTTGGCTCTCCAAATTTCGTTCTTCTAGCTTAAACCGTTCCTTTGCAGTAACCCTTTTCAGGTTTAGGTTTCACTCTGTTTGTTCCTATATGGATACATGTATTTGGAACTCTAAATCAAACATGGTTTCTGCTAGCTCTTTGAAACTTGGCACAATAATGTAGTTCCAAGTTCTATCGCTACGGTTTGTGTCCTATTGAAGTAGCCCCAAGCAGAGACTGACGAGATTCACTTTCAAGGAAAAGAGTTGCCAAGCTTTCAAAAAACTACGAGTTTCCTGAAATCTAAGCAAATATTTTTTCACCCATCTTGATGATACTGGCAGGTAATGATCAGTACACCAATCCCACTTGGCTCATCCAACTTCGTTCTTCTAGGTTAAACCGTTCCTTTGCAGTAACCGTTTTCATGTTTAGGTTTCACTCTGTTTTCTCCTATATGGATACATGTATTTGGAACTCTAAATAAAACACGGTGTGTGCTAGCTCTTTGAAACTTGGCACAATAATGTAGTTCCAAGTCCTATCGCTATGGTTTGTGTCCTATTGAAGTAGCCCCAAGCAGAGACTGACGAGAATCACTTTCATTGAAAGGGGTTGCCAAGCTTCCAAAAAACTACGAGTTTCCTGAAATCTCAGCAAACATTTTTTCACCCAATCTTGATGATACTGGCAGGTAGTGATCAGTACACCAATCCCACTTGGCTCACCAAATTTCGTTCTTCTAGATTAAACCGTTCTTTTGCAGTAACCGATTTCATGTTTAGCTTTCACTCTGTTTTCTCAGGTTTGGATACATGTAGTTGGAACTCTAAATCAAACACGGTTTGTGCTAGCTCTTTGAAACTTGGCACAATAATGTAGTTCCAAGTTCTATCGCTATGGTTTGTGTCCTATTGAAGTAGCCCCAAGCAGAGACTGACGAGAATCACTTTCATTGAAAGGGCTTGCCAAGCTTCCAAAAAACTACGAGTTTCCTGAAATCTCAGCAAACATTTTTTCACCCAATCTTGATGATACTGGCAGGTAATGATCAGTACACCAATCCCACTTGGCTCACCAAATTTCGTTCTTCTAGATTAAACCGTTCGTTTGCAGTAACCGTTTTCATGTTTAGGTTTCACTCTCTTTTCTCCTATATGGATACATGTAGTTGGAACTCTAAATCAAACATGGTTTTTGCTAGCTCTTTGAAACTTGGCACAATAATGTAGTTCCAAGTTCTATCGCTACGGTTTGTGTCCTATTGAAGTAGCCCCAAGCAGAGACTGACGAGAATCACTTTCAAGGAAAAGAGTTGCCAAGCTTTCAAAAAACTACGAGTTTCCTGAAATCTAAGCAAACATTTTTTCACCCAATCTTGATGATACTGGCAGGTAATGATCAGTACACCAATCCCACTTGGCTCATCCAACTTCGTTCTTCTAGGTTAAACCGTTCCTTTGCAGTAACCGTTTTCATGTTTAGGTTTCACTCTGTATTCTCCTATATGGATACATGTATTTGGAACTCTAAATAAAACACGGTTTGTGCTAGCTCTTTGAAACTTGGCACAATAATGTAGTTCCAAGTCCTATCGCTATGGTTTGTGTCCTATTGAAGTAGCCCCAAGCAGAGACTGACGAGAATCACTTTCATTGAAAGGGGTTGCCAAGCTTCCAAAAAACAACGAGTTTCCTGAAATCTCAGCAAACATTTTTTCACCCAATCTTGATGATACTGGCAGGTAATGATCAGTACACAAATCCCACTTGGCTCACCCAACTTCTTTCTTCTAGGTTAAACCGTTCCTTTGCAGTAACCGTTTTCATGTTTAGGTTTCACTCTGTTTTCTCAGGTATGGATACATGTAGTTGGAACTCTAAATCAAACACGGTTTGTGCTAGCTCTTTGAAAAATGGCACAATAATGTAGTTCCAAGTTCTATCACTACGGCTTGTGTCCTATTGAAGTAGCCCACAGCAGAGACTGACGAGAATCACTTTCATTGATACGGGTTGCCAAGCTTCCAAAAATCTACGAGTTTCCTGAAATCTCAGCAAACCTTTTTTCACCCAATCTTGATGATACTGGCAGGTAATGATCAGTACACCAATCCCACTTGGCTCACCAAATTTCGTTCTTCTAGGTTAAACCGTTCATTTGCAGTAACCGTTTTCATGTTTAGGTTTCACTCTCTTTTCTCCTATATGCATACATGTAGTTGGAACTCTAAATCAAACACGGTTCGTGCTAGCTCTTTGAAACTTGGCACAAAAATGTACTTCCAAGTTCTATCGCTACATTTTCTGTCCTATTGAAGTAGGCCCAAGCAGAGACTGACGAGAATCACTTTCATTGAAAAGGGTTGCAAGCTTCCAAAAAACTACGAGTTTCCTGAAATCTTAGCAAACATTTTTTCACCCAATCTTGATGATACATGCAGGTAATGATCAGTACACCAATTCCACTTGGCTCTCCAAATTTCGTTCTTCTAGCTTAAACAGTTCCTTTGCAGTAACCCTTTTCAAGTTTAGGTTTCACTCTGTTTTTTCCTATATGGATACATGTAATTGGAACTCTAAATCAAACAAGGTTTGTGCTAGCTCTTTGAAACTTGGCACAATAATGTAGTTCCAAGTTCTATCGCTACGGTTTGTGTCCTATTGAAGTAGCCCCAAGCAGAGACTGACGAGAATCACTTTCATTTAAAGTGGTTGCCAAGCTTCCAAAAAATTACGAGTTTCCTGAAATCTCAGCAAACATTTTTTCACCCAATCATGATGATACTGGCAGGTAATGATCAGTACACCAATCCCACTTGGCTCACCAAATTTCGTTCTTCTAGGTTAAACCGTTCATTTGCAGTAACCGTTTTCATGTTTAGGTTTCACTCTGTTTTCTCCAATATGGATACATGTATTTGGAACTCTAAATCAAACACGGTTTGTGCTAGCTCATTGAAACTTTGCACAATCATGTAGTTCCAAGTTCTATCGCAATGGATTGGGTCCTATTGAACTAGCCCCAAGCAGAGACTGACGAGAATCACTTTCAGTGAAAGGGGTTGCCAAGCTTCCAAAAAACTACGAGTTTCCTGAAATCCCAGCAAACATTTTTTCACCCAATCTTGATGATACTGGCAGGTAATGATCAGTACACCAATCCCACTTGGCTCACCAAATTTCGTTCTTCTAGATTAAACCGTTCTTTTGCAGTAACCGATTTCATGTTTAGGTTTCACTCTGTTTTCTCAGGTATGGATACATGTAGTTGGAACTCTAAATCAAACACGGTTTGTGCTAGCTCTTTGAAACTTGGCACAATAATGTAGTTCCAAGTTCTATCGCTATGGTTTGTGTCCTATTGAAGTAGCCCCAAGCAGAGACTGACGAGAATCACTTTCATTGAAAGGGGTTGCCAAGCTTCCAAAGAACTATGAGTTTCCTGAAATCTCAGCAAACATTTTTTCAACAAATCTTGATGATACTGGCAGGTAATGATCAGTACACCAATCCCACTTGGCTCACCAAATTTCGTTTTTCTAGGTTAAACCGTTCATTTACAGTAACCGGTTTCATGTTTAGGTTTCACTCTCTTTTCTCCTATATGGATACATGTAGTTGGAACTCTAAATCAAACATGGTTTGTGCTAGCTCTTTGAAACTTGGCACAATAATGTAGTTCCACGTTCTATCGCTATGGTTTGTGTCCTATTGAAGTAGCCCCAAGCAGAGACTGACGAGAATCACTTTCGTTGTAAGGGGTTGCCAAGCTTCCAAAAAACTACGAGTTTCCTGAAATCTCAGCAAACATTTTTTCACCCAAACTTGATGATCCTTGCAGGTAATGATCAGTACACCAATCCCACTTGGCTCACCAAATTTCGTTCTTCTAGATTAAACCGTTCTTTTGCAGATACCGATTTCATGTTTAGGTTTCACTCTGTATTCTCAGGTATGGATACATGTAGTTGGAACTCTAAATCAAACACGGTTTGTGCTAGCTCTTTGAAACTTGGCACAATCATGTAGTTCCAAGTTCTATCGCTATGGTTTGTGTCCTATTGAAGTAGCCCCAAGCAGAGACTGACGAGAATCACTTTCATTGAAAGGGTTTGCCAAGCTTCCAAAAAACTACGAGTTTCCTGAAATCTCAGCAAACATTTTTTCACCCAATCTTGATGATACTGGCAGGTAATGATCAGTACACCAATCCCACTTGGCTCACCTAACTTCGTTCTTCTAGGTTAAACCGTTCCTTTGCAGTAACCGTTTTCATGTTTAGGTGTCACTCTGTTTTCTCCCATATGGATACATGTATTTGGAACTCTAAATAAAACACGGTTTGTGCTACCTCTTTGAAACTTGGCACAATAATGTAGTTCCAAGTCCTATCGCTATGGTTTGTGTCCTATTGAAGTAGCCCCAAGCAGAGACTGACGAGAATCACTTTCATTGAAAGGGGTTGCCAATCTTCCAAAAAACTACGAGTTTCCTGAAATCTCTGCAAACATTTTTTCACCCAATCTTGATGATACTGGCAGGTAATGATCAGTACACCAATCCCACTTGGCTCACCAAATTTCGTTTTTCTAGGTTAAACCGTTCATTTGCAGGAACCGTTTTCATGTTTAGGTTTCACTCTCTTTTCTCCTATATGGATACATGTAGTTGGAACTCTAAATCAAACATGGTTTTTGCTAGCTCTTTGAAACTTGGCACAATAATGTAGTTCCAAGTTCTATCGCTACGGTTTGTGTCCTATTGAAGTAGCCCCAAGCAGAGACTGACGAGAAACACTTTCATTGAAAAGGGTTGCCAAGCTTCCAAAAAACTACGAGTTTCCTGAAATCTTAGCAAACATTTTTCACCCAATCTTGATGATACTGGCAGGTAATGATCAGTACACCAATCCCACTTGGCTCTCCAAATTTCATTCTTCTAGCTTAAACAGTTCCTTTGCAGTAACCCTTTTCAAGTTTAGGTTTCACTCTGTTTTTTCCTATATGGATACATGTAGTTGGAACTCTAAATCAAACACGGTTTTTGCTAGCTCTTTGAAACTTGGCACAATAATGTAGTTCCAAGTTCTATCGCTATGGTTTGTGTCCTATTGAAGTAGCCCCAAGCAGAGACTGACGAGAATCACTTTCATTGAAAGGGGTTGCCAATCTTCCAAAAAACTACGAGTTACTTGAAATCTCAGCAAACATTTTTTCACCCAATCTTGATGATACTGGCAGGTAACGATCAGTACACCAATTCCACTTGGCTCACCAAATTTCGTTCTTCTAGGTTAAACCGCTCCTTTGCAGTAACCCTTTTCATGTTTAGGTTTCACTCTGTTTTCTCCTATATGGATACATGTAGTTGGAACTCTAAATCAAACACGGTTTGTGCTAGCTCTTTGAAACTTGGCACAATCATGTAGTTCCAAGTTCTATCGCAACGGATTGGGTCCTATTGAACTAGCCCCAAGCAGAGACTGACGAGAATCACTTTCGTTGTAAGGGGTTGCCAAGCTTCCAAAAAACTACGAGTTTCCAGAAATCTCAGCAAACATTTTTTCACCCAATCTTGATGATACTTTCAGTTAATGATCAGTACACCAATCCCACTTGGCTCACCAAATTTCGTTCTTCTAGGTTAAACCATTCGTTTGCAGTAACCGTTTTCATGTTTAGGTTTCACTCTGTTTTCTCCTATATGGATACATGTAGTTGGAACTCTAAATCAAACACGGTTTGTGCTAGCTCTTTGAAACTTGGCACAATAATGTAGTTCCAAGTTCTATCACTATGGTTTGTGTCCTATTGAAGTAGCCCCAAGAAGAAACTGACGAGAATCACTTTCATTGAAAGGGGTTGCAAAGCTTCCAAAAAACTACGAGTTTCCTGAAATCTCTGCAAACATTTTTTCACCCAATGTTGATGATACTTGCAGGTAATGATCAGTACACCAATCCCACTTGGCTCACCAAATTTCGTTCTTCTATCTTAAACCGTTCCTTTCTAGTAACCCTTTTCATGTTTAGGTTTCACTCTATTTTCTCCTATATGGATACATGTAGTTGGAACTCTAAATCAAACACGGTTTGTGCTAGCTCTTTGAAACTTGGCACAATAATGTAGTTCCAAGTTCTATCACTATGGTTTGTGTCCTATTGAAGTAGCCCCAAGAAGAAACTGACGAGAATCACTTTCATTGAAAGGGGTTGCCAAGCTTCCAAAGAACTATGAGTTTCCTGAAATCTCAGCAAACATTTTTTCACCCAATCTTGATGATACTGGCAGGTAATGATCAGTACACCAATCCCACTTGGCTCACCAAATTTCGTTCTTCTAGGTTAAACCCTTCATTTGCAGTAACCGTTTTCATGTTTAGGTTTCACTCTCTTTTCTCCTATATGGATACATGTAGTTGGAACTCTAAATCAAACATGGTTTTTGCTAGCTCTTTGAAACTTGGCACAATAATGTAGTTCCAAGTTCTATCGCTACGGTTTGTGTCCTATTGAAGTAGCCCCAAGCAGAGACTGACGAGAATCACTTTCATTGAAAAGGGTTGCCAAGCTTCCAAAAAACTACGAGTTTCCTGAAATCTTAGCAAATATTTTTTCACCCAATCTTGATGATACTGGCAGGTAATGATCAGTACACCAATCCCACTTGGCTCTCCAAATTTCGTTCTTCTAGCTTAAACAGTTCCTTTGCAGTAACCCTTTTCAAGTTTAGGTTTCACTCTGTTTTTTCCTATATGGATACATGTAGTTGGAACTCTAAATCAAACACGGTTTGTGCTAGCTCTTTGAAACTTGGCACAATAATGTAGTTCCAAGTTCTATAGCTATGGTTTGTGTCCTATTGAAGTAGAACCAAGCAGAGACTGACGAGAATCACTTTCATTGAAAGGGGTTGCCCAGCTTCCAAAAAACTACGAGTTTCCTGAAATCTCAGCAAACATTTTTTCACCCAATCTTGATGATACTTGCAGGTAATGATCAGTACTCCAATCCCACTTGGCTCTCCAAATTTCGTTCTTCTAGCTTAAACCGTTCCTTTGCAGTAACCCTTTTCAGGTTTAGGTTTCACTCTGTTTGTTCCTATATGGATACATGTATTTGGAACTCTAAATCAAACATGGTTTCTGCTAGCTCTTTGAAACTTGGCACAATAATGTAGTTCCAAGTTCTATCGCTACGGTTTGTGTCCTATTGAAGTAGCCCCAAGCAGAGACTGACGAGATTCACTTTCAAGGAAAAGAGTTGCCAAGCTTTCAAAAAACTACGAGTTTCCTGAAATCTAAGCAAATATTTTTTCACCCAATCTTGATGATACTGGCAGGTAATGATCAGTACACCAATCCCACTTGGCTCATCCAACTTCGTTCTTCTAGGTTAAACCGTTCCTTTGCAGTAACCGTTTTCATGTTTAGGTTTCACTCTGTTTTCTCCTATATGGATACATGTATTTGGAACTCTAAATAAAACACGGTGTGTGCTAGCTCTTTGAAACTTGGCACAATAATGTAGTTCCAAGTCCTATCGCTATGGTTTGTGTCCTATTGAAGTAGCCCCAAGCAGAGACTGACGAGAATCACTTTCATTGAAAGGGGTTGCCAAGCTTCCAAAAAACTACGAGTTTCCTGAAATCTCAGCAAACATTTTTTCACCCAATCTTGATGATACTGGCAGGTAGTGATCAGTACACCAATCCCACTTGGCTCACCAAATTTCGTTCTTCTAGATTAAACCGTTCTTTTGCAGTAACCGATTTCATGTTTAGGTTTCACTCTGTTTTCTCAGGTATGGATACATGTAGTTGGAACTCTAAATCAAACACGGTTTGTGCTAGCTCTTTGAAACTTGGCACAATAATGTAGTTCCAAGTTCTATCGCTATGGTTTGTGTCCTATTGAAGTAGCCCCAAGCAGAGACTGACGAGAATCACTTTCATTGAAAGGGCTTGCCAAGCTTCCAAAAAACTACGAGTTTCCTGAAATCTCAGCAAACATTTTTTCACCCAATCTTGATGATACTGGCAGGTAATGATCAGTACACCAATCCCACTTGGCTCACCAAATTTCGTTCTTCTAGGTTAAACCCTTCATTTGCAGTAACCGTTTTCATGTTTAGGTTTCACTCTCTTTTCTCCTATATGGATACATGTAGTTGGAACTCTAAATCAAACATGGTTTTTGCTAGCTCTTTGAAACTTGGCACAATAATGTAGTTCCAAGTTCTATCGCTACGGTTTGTGTCCTATTGAAGTAGCCCCAAGCAGAGACTGACGAGAATCACTTTCATTGAAAAGGGTTGCCAAGCTTCCAAAAAACTACGAGTTTCCTGAAATCTTAGCAAATATTTTTTCACCCAATCTTGATGATACTGGCAGGTAATGATCAGTACACCAATCCCACTTGGCTCTCCAAATTTCGTTCTTCTAGCTTAAACACTTCCTTTGCAGTAACCCTTTTCAAGTTTAGGTTTCACTCTGTTTTTTCCTATATGGATACATGTAGTTGGAACTCTAAATCAAACACGGTTTGTGCTAGCTCTTTGAAACTTGGCACAATAATGTAGTTCCAAGTTCTATAGCTATGGTTTGTGTCCTATTGAAGTAGAACCAAGCAGAGACTGACGAGAATCACTTTCATTGAAAGGGGTTGCCCAGCTTCCAAAAAACTACGAGTTTCCTGAAATCTCAGCAAACATTTTTTCACCCAATCTTGATGATACTTGCAGGTAATGATCAGTACTCCAATCCCACTTGGCTCTCCAAATTTCGTTCTTCTAGCTTAAACCGTTCCTTTGCAGTAACCCTTTTCAAGTTTAGGTTTCACTCTGTTTTTTTCCTATATGGATACATGTAGTTGGAACTCTAAATCAAACACGGTTTGTGCTAGCTCTTTGAAACTTGGCACAATAATGTAGTTCCAAGTTCTATAGCTATGGTTTGTGTCCTATTGAAGTAGAACCAAGCAGAGACTGACGAGAATCACTTTCATTGAAAGGGGTTGCCCAGCTTCCAAAAAACTACGAGTTTCCTGAAATCTCAGCAAACATTTTTTCACCCAATCTTGATGATACTTGCAGGTAATGA
>NW_027553967.1:0-23717 GCF_045843805.1 Urocitellus parryii | reverse complement strand
GGTTACTGCAAAGGAACGGTTTAACCTAGAAGAACGAAATTTGGTGAGCCAAGTGGGATTGGTGTACTGATCATTACCTGCCAGTATCATCAAGATTGGGTGAAAAAATATTTGCTGAGATTTCAGGAAACTCGTAGTTTTTTGGAAGCTTGGCAACCCCTTTCAATGAAAGTGATTCTCGTCAGTCTCTGCTTGGGGCTACTTGAATAGGACACAAACCATAGCGATAGAACTTGGAACTACATTATTGTGCCATGTTTCAAAGAGCTAGCACAAACTGTGCTTCATTTTGAGTTCCAAATACATGTATCCATATAGGAGAAAACAGAGTGAAACCTAAACATGAAAATAGTTACTGCAAAGGAACGGTTTAACCTAGAAGAACGAAATTTGGTGAGACAAGTGGGATTGGTGTACTGATCATTACCTGCCAGTATCATCACGATTTGGTGAAAAAATGTTTGCTGAGATTTCAGGAAACTCGTAGTTTTTTGGAAGCTTGGCAACCCCTTTCAATGAAAGTGATTCTCGTCAGTCTCTGCTTGGGGCTACTTCAATAGGACACAAACCATAGCGATACAACTTGGAACTACATTATTGTGCCAAGTTTCAAAGAGCTAGCACAAACCGTGTTTGATTTAGAGTTCCAACTACATGTATCCATATAGGAGAATACAGAGTGAAACCTAAATATGAAAACGGTTACTGCAAAGGAACGGTTTAACCTAGAAGAACGAAATTTGGTGAGCCAAGTGGGATTGGTGTACTGATCATTACCTGCCAGTATCATCAAATTGGGTGAAAAATGTTTGCTGAGGTTTCAGGAAACTCGTAGTTTTTTGGAAGCTTGGCAACCCCTTTCAATGGAAGTGATTCTCGTCAGTCTCTCCTTGGGGCTACTTGAATAGGACACAAACCATAGCGATAGAACTTGGAACTACATTATTGTGCCAAGTTTCAAAGAGCTAGCAGAAACCGTGTTTCATTTAGAGTTCCAAATACATGTATCCATATAGGAGAAAACAGAGTGAAACCTAAACATGAAAACGGTTACTGCAAAGGAACGGTTTAACCTAGAAGAACGAAATTTGGTGAGCCAAGTGGGATTGGTGTACTGATCATTACCTGCCAGTATCATCAAGATTTGGTGAAAAAATGTTTGCTGAGATTTCAGGAAACTCGTAGTTTTTTGGAAGCTTGGCAACCCCTTTCAATGAAAGTGATTCTCCTCAGTCTCTGCTTGGGGCTACTTCAATAGGACACCAACCATAGCGATAGAACTTGGAACTACATTATTGTGCCAAGTTTCAAAGAGCTAGCACAAACCGTGTTTGATTTAGAGTTCCAACTACATGTATCCATATAGGAGAAAACAGAGTGAAACCTAAACATGAAAACGGTTACTGCAAAGGAACGGTTTAACCTAGAAGAACGAAATTTGGTGAGCCAAGTGGGATTGGTGTACTGATCATTACCTGCTAGTATCATCAAGATTGGGTGAAAAATGTTTGCTGAGATTTCAGGAAACTCGTAGTTTTTTGGAAGCTTGGCAACCCCTTTCAATGAAAGTGATTCTCGTCAGTCTCTGCTTGGGGCTACTTGAATAGGACACAAACCATAGCGATAGAACTTGGAACTACATTATTGTGCCAATTTTCAAAGAGCTAGCACAAACCGTGCTTCCTTTTTGAGTTCCAAATACATGTATCCATATAGGAGAAAACAGAGTGAAACCTAAACATGAAAATAGTTACTGCAAAGGAACGGTTTAACCTAGAAGAACGAAATTTGGTGAGACAAGTGGGATTGGTGTACTGATCATTACCTGCCAGTATCATCACGATTTGGTGAAAAAATGTTTGCTGAGATTTCAGGAAAACTCGTAGTTTTTTGGAAGCTTGGCAACCCCTTTCAATGAAAGTGATTCTCGTTAGTCTCTGCTTGGGGCTACTTCAATAGGACACAAACCATAGCGATACAACTTGGAACTACATTATTGTGCCAAGTTTCAAAGAGCTAGCACAAACCGTGTTTGATTTAGAGTTCCAACTACATGTATCCATATAGGAGAAAACAGAGTGAAACCTAAACATGAAAACGGTTACTGCAAAGGAACTGTTTAACCTAGAAGAACGAAATTTGGTGAGCCAAGTGGAATTGGTGTACTGATCATTACCTGCCAGTATCATCAAGATTGGGTGAAAAAATGTTTGCTGAGATTTCAGGAAACTCGTAGTTTTTTGGAAGCTTGGAAACCCCTTTCAATGAAAGTGATTCTCGTCAGTCTCTGCTTGGGGCTACTTCAATACGACACCAACCATAGCGATAGAACTTGGAACTACATTATTGTGCCAAGTTTCAAAGAGCTAGTACAAACCGTCTTTGATTTAGAGTTCCAAATACATGTATCCATATAGGAGAAAACAGAGTGAAACCTAAACATGAAAACGGTTACTGCAAAGGAACGGTTTAACCTAGAAGAACGAAATTTGGTGAGCCAAGTGGGATTGGTGTACTGATCATTACCTGCCAATATCATCAAGATTGAGTGAAAAAATGTTTGCTGAGATTTCAGGAAACTCGTAGTTTTTTGGAAGCTTGGCAACCCCTTTCAATGAAAGTGATTCTCGTCAGTCTCGGCTTGGGGCTACTTCAATAGGACACCAACCATAGCGATAGAACTTGGAACTACATTATTGTGCCAAGTTTCAAAGAGCTAGCACAAACCGTGTTTGATTTAGAGTTCCAAATACATGTATCCATATAGGAGAAAACAGAGTGAAACCTAAACATGAAAACGGTTACTGCAATGGAACGGTTTAACTTAGAAGAACGAAACTTGGTGAGCCAAGTGGGATTGGTGTACTGATCATTACCTGCGAGTATCATCAAATTGGGTGAAAAAATATTTGCTGAGGTTTCAGGAAACTCGTAGTTTTTTGGAAGCTTGGCAACCCCTTTCAATGGAAGTGATTCTCGTCAGTCTCTCCTTGGGGCTACTTGAATAGGACACAAACCATAGCGATAGAACTTGGAACTACATTATTGTGCCAAGTTTCAAAGAGCTAGCAGAAACCGTGTTTGATTTAGAGTTCCAACTACATGTATCCATATAGGAGAAAACAGGGTGAAACCTAAACATGAAAACGGTTACTGCAAAGGAACGGTTTAACCTAGAAGAACGAAATTTGGTGAGCCAAGTGGGATTGGTGTACTGATCATTACCTGCCAGTATCATCAAGATTGGGTGAAAAAATATTTGCTGAGATTTCAGGAAACTCGTAGTTTTTTGGAAGCTTGGCAACCCCTTTCAATGAAAGTGATTCTCGTCAGTCTCTGCTTGGGGCTACTTGAATAGGACACAAACCATAGCGATAGAACTTGGAACTACATTATTGTGCCATGTTTCAAAGAGCTAGCACAAACTGTGCTTCATTTTGAGTTCCAAATACATGTATCCATATAGGAGAAAACAGAGTGAAACCTAAACATGAAAATAGTTACTGCAAAGGAACGGTTTAACCTAGAAGAACGAAATTTGGTGAGACAAGTGGGATTGGTGTACTGATCATTACCTGCCAGTATCATCACGATTTGGTGAAAAAATGTTTGCTGAGATTTCAGGAAACTCGTAGTTTTTTGGAAGCTTGGCAACCCCTTTCAATGAAAGTGATTCTCGTCAGTCTCTGCTTGGGGCTACTTCAATAGGACACAAACCATAGCGATACAACTTGGAACTACATTATTGTGCCAAGTTTCAAAGAGCTAGCACAAACCGTGTTTGATTTAGAGTTCCAACTACATGTATCCATATAGGAGAATACAGAGTGAAACCTAAATATGAAAACGGTTACTGCAAAGGAACGGTTTAACCTAGAAGAACGAAATTTGGTGAGCCAAGTGGGATTGGTGTACTGATCATTACCTGCCAGTATCATCAAATTGGGTGAAAAAATGTTTGCTGAGGTTTCAGGAAACTCGTAGTTTTTTGGAAGCTTGGCAACCCCTTTCAATGGAAGTGATTCTCGTCAGTCTCTCCTTGGGGCTACTTGAATAGAACACAAACCATAGCGATAGAACTTGGAACTACATTATTGTGCCAAGTTTCAAAGAGCTAGCAGAAACCGTGTTTCATTTAGAGTTCCAAATACATGTATCCATATAGGAGAAAACAGAGTGAAACCTAAACATGAAAACGGTTACTGCAAAGGAACGGTTTAACCTAGAAGAACGAAATTTGGTGAGCCAAGTGGGATTGGTGTACTGATCATTACCTGCCAGTATCATCAAGATTTGGTGAAAAAATGTTTGCTGAGATTTCAGGAAACTCGTAGTTTTTTGGAAGCTTGGCAACCCCTTTCAATGAAAGTGATTCTCCTCAGTCTCTGCTTGGGGCTACTTCAATAGGACACCAACCATAGCGATAGAACTTGGAACTACATTATTGTGCCAAGTTTCAAAGAGCTAGCACAAACCGTGTTTGATTTAGAGTTCCAACTACATGTATCCATATAGGAGAAAACAGAGTGAAACCTAAACATGAAAACGGTTACTGCAAAGGAACGGTTTAACCTAGAAGAACGAAATTTGGTGAGCCAAGTGGGATTGGTGTACTGATCATTACCTGCTAGTATCATCAAGATTGGGTGAAAAAATGTTTGCTGAGATTTCAGGAAACTCGTAGTTTTTTGGAAGCTTGGCAACCCCTTTCAATGAAAGTGATTCTCGTCAGTCTCTGCTTGGGGCTACTTGAATAGGACACAAACCATAGCGATAGAACTTGGAACTACATTATTGTGCCAATTTTCAAAGAGCTAGCACAAACCGTGCTTCCTTTTTGAGTTCCAAATACATGTATCCATATAGGAGAAAACAGAGTGAAACCTAAACATGAAAATAGTTACTGCAAAGGAACGGTTTAACCTAGAAGAACGAAATTTGGTGAGACAAGTGGGATTGGTGTACTGATCATTACCTGCCAGTATCATCACGATTTGGTGAAAAAATGTTTGCTGAGATTTCAGGAAACTCGTAGTTTTTTGGAAGCTTGGCAACCCCTTTCAATGAAAGTGATTCTCGTTAGTCTCTGCTTGGGGCTACTTCAATAGGACACAAACCATAGCGATACAACTTGGAACTACATTATTGTGCCAAGTTTCAAAGAGCTAGCACAAACCGTGTTTGATTTAGAGTTCCAACTACATGTATCCATATAGGAGAAAACAGAGTGAAACCTAAACATGAAAACGGTTACTGCAAAGGAACTGTTTAACCTAGAAGAACGAAATTTGGTGAGCCAAGTGGAATTGGTGTACTGATCATTACCTGCCAGTATCATCAAGATTGGGTGAAAAAATGTTTGCTGAGATTTCAGGAAACTCGTAGTTTTTTGGAAGCTTGGAAACCCCTTTCAATGAAAGTGATTCTCGTCAGTCTCTGCTTGGGGCTACTTCAATACGACACCAACCATAGCGATAGAACTTGGAACTACATTATTGTGCCAAGTTTCAAAGAGCTAGTACAAACCGTCTTTGATTTAGAGTTCCAAATACATGTATCCATATAGGAGAAAACAGAGTGAAACCTAAACATGAAAACGGTTACTGCAAAGGAACGGTTTAACCTAGAAGAACGAAATTTGGTGAGCCAAGTGGGATTGGTGTACTGATCATTACCTGCCAATATCATCAAGATTGAGTGAAAAAATGTTTGCTGAGATTTCAGGAAACTCGTAGTTTTTTGGAAGCTTGGCAACCCCTTTCAATGAAAGTGATTCTCGTCAGTCTCGGCTTGGGGCTACTTCAATAGGACACCAACCATAGCGATAGAACTTGGAACTACATTATTGTGCCAAGTTTCAAAGAGCTAGCACAAACCGTGTTTGATTTAGAGTTCCAAATACATGTATCCATATAGGAGAAAACAGAGTGAAACCTAAACATGAAAACGGTTACTGCAATGGAACGGTTTAACTTAGAAGAACGAAACTTGGTGAGCCAAGTGGGATTGGTGTACTGATCATTACCTGCGAGTATCATCAAATTGGGTGAAAAAATATTTGCTGAGGTTTCAGGAAACTCGTAGTTTTTTGGAAGCTTGGCAACCCCTTTCAATGGAAGTGATTCTCGTCAGTCTCTCCTTGGGGCTACTTGAATAGGACACAAACCATAGCGATAGAACTTGGAACTACATTATTGTGCCAAGTTTCAAAGAGCTAGCAGAAACCGTGTTTGATTTAGAGTTCCAACTACATGTATCCATATAGGAGAAAACAGAGTGAAACCTAAACATGAAAACGGTTACTGCAAAGGAACGGTTTAACCTAGAAGAACGAAATTTGGTGAGCCAAGTGGGATTGGTGTACTGATCATTACCTGCCAGTATCATCAAGATTTGGTGAAAAAATGTTTGCTGAGATTTCAGGAAACTCGTAGTTTTTTGGAAGCTTGGCAACCCCTTTCAATGAAAGTGATTCTCGTCAGTCTCTGCTTGGGGCTACTTCAATAGGACACCAACCATAGCGATAGAACTTGGAACTACATTATTGTGCCAAGTTTCAAAGAGCTAGCACAAACCGTGTTTGATTTAGAGTTCCAAATACATGTATCCATATAGGAGAAAACAGAGTGAAACCTAAACATGAAAACGGTTACTGCAAAGGAACGGTTTAACCTAGAAGAACGAAAATTGGTGAGCAAAGTGGGATTGGTGTACTGATCATTACCTGCCAGTTTCATCAAATTGGGTGAAAAAATGTTTGCTGAGTTTTCATGAAACTCGTAGTTTTTTGGAAGCTTGGCAACCCCTTTCAATGAAAGTGATTCTCCTCAGTCTCTCCTTGGGGCTACTTGAATAGGACACAAACCATAGCGATAGAACTTGGAACTACATTATTGTGCCAAGTTTCAAAGAGCTAGCAGAAACCGTGTTTCATTTAGAGTTCCAAATACATGTATCCATATAGGAGAAAACAGAGTGAAACCTAAACATGAAAACGGTTACTGCAAAGGAACGGTTTAACCTAGAAGAACGAAATTTGGTGAGCCAAGTGGGATTGGTGTACTGATCATTACCTGCCAGTATCATCAAGATTGGGTGAAAAAATGTTTGCTGAGATTTCAGGAAACTCGTAGTTTTTTGGAAGCTTGGCAACCCCTTTCAATGAAAGTGATTCTCCTCAGTCTCTGCTTGGGGCTACTTCAATAGGACACCAACCATAGCGATAGAACTTGGAACTACATTATTGTGCCAAGTTTCAAAGAGCTAGCACAAACCGTGTTTGATTTAGAGTTCCAACTACATGTATCCATATAGGAGAAAACAGAGTGAAACCTAAACATGAAAACGGTTACTGCAAACGAACGGTTTAATCTAGAAGAACAAAATTTGGTGAGCCAAGTGGGATCGGTGTACTGATCATTACCTGCTAGTATCATCAAGATTGGGTGAAAAAATGTTTGCTGAGATTTCAGGAAACTCGTAGTTTTTTGGAAGCTTGGCAACCCCTTTCAATGAATGTGATTCTCGTCAGTCTCTGCTTGGGGCTACTTGAATAGGACACAAACCATAGCGATAGAACTTGGAACTACATTATTGTGCCAAGTTTCAAAGAGCTAGCACAAACCGTGCTTCCTTTTTGAGTTCCAAATACATGTATCCATATAGGAGAAAACAGAGTGAAACCTAAACATGAAAATAGTTACTGCAAAGGAACGGTTTAACCTAGAAGAACGAAATTTGGTGAGACAAGTGGGATTGGTGTACTGATCATTACCTGCCAGTATCATCACGATTTGGTGAAAAAATGTTTGCTGAGATTTCAGGAAACTCGTAGTTTTTTGGAAGCTTGGCAACCCCTTTCAATGAAAGTGATTCTCGTCAGTCTCTGCTTGGGGCTACTTCAATAGGACACAAACCATAGCGATACAACTTGGAATTACATTATTGTGCCAAGTTTCAAAGAGCTAGCACAAACCGTGTTTGATTTAGAGTTCCAACTACATGTATCCATATAGGAGAATACAGAGTGAAACCTAAATATGAAAACGGTTACTGCAAAGGAACGGTTTAACCTAGAAGAACGAAATTTGGTGAGCCAAGTGGGATTGGTGTACTGATCATTACCTGCCAGTATCATCAAGATTTGGTGAAAAAATGTTTGCTGATATTTCAGGAAACTCGTAGTTTTTTGGAAGCTTGGCAACCCCTTTCAATGAAACTGATTCTCGTCAGTCTCTGCTTGGGGCTACTTCAATAGGACACCAACCGGAGTGATACAACTTGGAACTACATTATTGTGCCAAGTTTCAAAGAGCTAGCACAAACCGTCCTTGATTTAGAGTTCCAACTACATGTATCCATATAGGAGAAAACAGAGTGAAACCTAAACATGAAAACGGTTACTGCAAAGGAACTGTTTAACCTAGAAGAACGAAATTTGGTGAGCCAAGTGGGATTGGTGTACTGATCATTACCTGCCAGTATCATCAAGATTGGGTGAAAAAATGTTTGCTGAGATTTCAGGAAACTCGTAGTTTTTTGGAAGCTTGGCAACCCCTTTCAATGAAAGTGATTCTCGTCAGTCTCTGCTTGGGGCTACTTCAATAGGACACCAACCATAGCGATAGAACTTGGAACTACATTATTGTGCCAAGTTTCAAAGAGCTAGCACAAACCGTGTTTGATTTAGAGTTCCAAATACATGTATCCATATAGGAGAAAACAGAGTGAAACCTAAACATGAAAACGGTTACTGCAAAGGAACGGTTTAACGTAGAAGAACGAAATTTGGTGAGCCAAGTTGGATTAGTGTACTGATCATTACCTGCCAGTATCATCAAGATTGGGTGAAAAAATGTTTGCTGAGATTTCCGGAAACTCGTAGTTTTTTGGAAGCTTGGCAACCCCTTTCAATGAAAGTGATTCTCGTCAGTCTCTGCTTGGGGCTACTCGATAGGACACCAACCATAGCGATAGAACTTGGAACTACATTATTGTGCCAAGTTTCAAAGAGCTAGCACAAACCGTGTTTGATTTAGAGTTCCAACTACATGTATCCATATAGGAGAAAACAGAGTGAAACCTAAACATGAAAACGGTTACTGCAAAGGAACGGTTTAACCTAGAAGAACGAAATTTGGTGAGCCAAGTGGGATTGGTGTACTGATCATTACCTGCCAGTATCATCAAGATTGGGTGAAAAAATATTTGCTGAGATTTCAGGAAACTCGTAGTTTTTTGGAAGCTTGGCAACCCCTTTCAATGAAAGTGATTCTCGTCAGTCTCTGCTTGGGGCTACTTGAATAGGACACAAACCATAGCGATAGAACTTGGAACTACATTATTGTGCCATGTTTCAAAGAGCTAGCACAAACCGTGCTTCATTTTGAGTTCCAAATACATGTATCCATATAGGAGAAAACAGAGTGAAACCTAAACATGAAAATAGTTACTGCAAAGGAACGGTTTAACCTAGAAGAACGAAATTTGGTGAGACAAGTGGGATTGGTGTACTGATCATTACCTGCCAGTATCATCACGATTTGGTGAAAAAATGTTTGCTGAGATTTCAGGAAACTCGTAGTTTTTTGGAAGCTTGGCAACCCCTTTCAATGAAAGTGATTCTCGTCAGTCTCTGCTTGGGGCTACTTCAATAGGACACAAACCATAGCGATACAACTTGGAACTACATTATTGTGCCAAGTTTCAAAGAGCTAGCACAAACCGTGTTTGATTTAGAGTTCCAACTACATGTATCCATATAGGAGAAAACAGAGTGAAACCTAAACATGAAAACGGTTACTGCAAAGGAACGGTTTAACCTAGAAGAACGAAATTTGGTGAGCCAAGTGGGATTGGTGTACTGATCATTACCTGCCAGTATCATCAAGATTGGGTGAAAAAATGTTTGCTGAGATTTCAGGAAACTCGTAGTTTTTTGGAAGCTTGGCAACCCCTTTCAATGAAACTGATTCTCGTCAGTCTCTGCTTAGGGCTACTTCAATAGGACACCAACCATAGCGATAGAACTTGGAACTACATTATTGTGCCAAGTTTCAAAGAGCTAGCACAAACCGTGTTTGATTTAGAGTTCCAACTACATGTAACCATATTGGAGGAAACAGAGTGAAACCTAAACATGAAAACGGTTACTGCAAAGGAACGGTTTAACCTAGAAGAACGAAATTTGGTGAGCCAAGTGGTATTGGTGTACTGATCATTACCTGCCAGTATCATCAAGATTGGGTGAAAAAATGTTTGCTGAGATTTCAGGAAACTCGTAGTTTTTTGGAAGATTGGCAACCCCTTTCAATGAAAGTGATTCTCCTCAGTCTCTCCTTGGGGCTACTTCGATAGGACACCAACCATAGCTATAGAACTTGGAACTACATTATTGTGCCAAGTTTCAAAGAGCTAGCACAAACCGTGTTTGATTTAGAGTTCCAACTACATGTATCCATATAGGAGAAAACAGAGTGAAACCTAAATATGAAAACGGTTACTGCAAAGGAACGGTTTAACCTAGAAGAACGAAATTTGGTGAGCCAAGTGGGATTGGTGTACTGATCATTACCTGCCAGTATCATCAAGATTGGGTGAAAAAATGTTTGCTGAGATTTCAGGAAACTCGTAGTTTTTTGGAAGCTTGGCAACCCCTTTCAATGAAAGTGATTCTCCTCAGTCTCTGCTTGGGGCTACTTCAATAGGACACCAACCATAGCGATAGAACTTGGAACTACATTATTGTGCCAAGTTTCAAAGAGCTAGCACAAACCGTGTTTGATTTAGAGTTCCAACTACATGTATCCATATAGGAGAAAGCAGAGTGAAACCTAAACATGAAAACGGTTACTGCAAACGCACGGTTTAATCTAGAAGAACAAAATTTGGTGAGCCAAGTGGGATCGGTGTACTGATCATTACCTGCTAGTATCATCAAGATTGGGTGAAAAAATGTTTGCTGAGATTTCAGGAAACTCGTAGTTTTTTGGAAGCTTGGCAACCCCTTTCAATGAAAGTGATTCTTGTCAGTCTCTGCTTGGGGCTACTTGAATAGGACACAAACCATAGCGATAGAACTTGGAACTACATTATTGTGCCAAGTTTCAAAGAGCTAGCACAAACCGTGCTTCATTTTGAGTTCCAAATACATGTATCCATATAGGAGAAAACAGAGTGAAACCTAAACATGAAAATAGTTACTGCAAAGGAACGGTTTAACCTAGAAGAACGAAATTTGGTGAGACAAGTGGGATTGGTGTACTGATCATTACCTGCCAGTATCATCACGATTTGGTGAAAAAATGTTTGCTGAGATTTCAGGAAACTCGTAGTTTTTTGGAAGCTTGGCAACCTCTTTCAATGAAAGTGATTCTCGTCAGTCTCTGCTTGGGGCTACTTCGATAGGACACCAACCATAGCGATAGAACTTGGAACTACATTATTGTGCCAAGTTTCAAAGAGCTAGCACAAACCGTGTTTGATTTAGAGTTCCAACTACATGTATCCATATAGGAGAATACAGAGTGAAACCTAAACATGAAAACGGTTACTGCAAAGGAACGGTTTAACCTAGAAGAACGAAATTTGGTGAGCCAAGTGGGATTGGTGTACTGATCATTACCTGCCAGTATCATAAAGATTTGGTGAAAAAATGTTTGCTGATATTTCAGGAAACTCGTAGTTTTTTGGAAGCTTGGCAACCCCTTTCAATGAAACTGATTCTCGTCAGTCTCTGCTTGGGGCTACTTCAATAGGACACCAACCGTAGCGATACAACTTGGAACTACATTATTGTGCCAAGTTTCAAAGAGCTAGCACAAACCGTCCTTGATTTAGAGTTCCAACTACATGTATCCATATAGGAGAAAACAGAGTGAAACCTAAACATGAAAACGGTTACTGCAAAGGAACTGTTTAACCTAGAAGAACGAAATTTGGTGAGCCAAGTGGCGTTGGTGTACTGATCATTACCTGCCAGTATCATCAAGATTGGGTGAAAAAATGTTTGCTGAGATTTCAGGAAACTCGTAGTTTTTTGGAAGCTTGGCAACCCCTTTCAATGAAAGTGATTCTCGTCAGTCTCTGCTTGGGGCTACTTCAATAGGACACCAACCATAGCGATAGAACTTGGAACTACATTATTGTGCCAAGTTTCAAAGAGCTAGCACAAACCGTGTTTGATTTAGAGTTCCAACTACATGTATCCATATAGGAGAAAACAGAGTGAAACCTAAACATGAAAACGGTTACTGCAAAGGAACGGTTTAACTTAGAAGAACGAAACTTGGTGAGCCAAGTGGGATTGGTGTACTGATCATTACCTGCCAGTATCATCAAATTGGGTGAAAAAATGTTTGCTGAGGTTTCAGGAAACTCGTACTTTTTTAGAAGCTTGGCAACCCCTTTCAATGGAAGTGATTCTCGTCAGTCTCTCCTTGGGGCTACTTGAATAGGACACAAACCATAGCGATAGATCTTGGAACTACATTATTGTGCCAAGTTTCAAAGAGCTAGCAGAAACCGTGTTTGATTTAGAGTTCCAACTACATGTATCCATATAGGAGAAAACAGAGTGAAACCTAAACATGAAAACGGTTACTGCAAAGGAACGGTTTAACCTAGAAGAACGAAATTTGGTGAGCCAAGTGGGATTGGTGTACTGATCATTACCTGCCAGTATCATCAGGATTTGGTGAAAAAATGTTTGCTGATATTTCAGGAAACTCGTAGTTTTTTGGAAGCTTGGCAACCCCTTTCAATGAAACTGATTCTCGTCAGTCTCTGCTTAGGGCTACTTCAATAGGACACCAACCATAGCGATAGAACTTGGAACTACATTATTGTGCCAAGTTTCAAAGAGCTAGCACAAACCGTGTTTGATTTAGAGTTCCAACTACATGTAACCATATTGGAGGAAACAGAGTGAAACCTAAACATGAAAACGGTTACTGCAAAGGAACGGTTTAACCTAGAAGAACGAAATTTGGTGAGCCAAGTGGGATTGGTGTACTGATCATTACCTGCCAGTATCATCAAATTGGGTGAAAAAATGTTTGCTGAGATTTCAGGAAACTCGTAGTTTTTTGGAAGATTGGCAACCCCTTTCAATGAAAGAGATTCTCCTCAATCTCTCCTTGGGTCTACTTCGATAGGACACCAACCATAGCTATAGATCTTGGAACTACATTATTGTGCCAAGTTTCAAAGAGCTAGCACAAACCGTGTTTGATTTAGAGTTCCAACTACATGTATCCATATAGGAGAAAACAGAGTGAAACCTAAACATGAAAAGGGTTACTGCAAAGGAACGGTTTAACCTAGAAGAAGGAAATTTGGTGAGCCAAGTGGGATTGGTGTACTGATCATTACCTGCCAGTATCATCAAGCTTGGGTGAAAAAATGTTTGCTGAGATTTCAGGAAACTCGTAGTTTTTTGGAAACTTGGCAACCCCTTTCAATGAAAGTGATTCTCCTCAGTCTCTGCTTGGGGCTACTTCAATAGGACACCAACCATAGCGATAGAACTTGGAACTACACTATTGTGCCAAGTTTCAAAGAGCTAGCACAAACCGTGTTTGATTTAGAGTTCCAACTACATGTATCCATATAGGAGAAAACAGAGTGAAACCTAAACATGAAAACGGTTACTGCAAACGAACGGTTTAACCTAGAAGAACGAAATTTGGTGAGACAAGTGGGATTGGTGTACTGATCATTACCTGCCAGTATCATCAAATTGGGTGAAAAAATGTTTGCTGAGGTTTCAGGAAACTCGTAGTTTTTTGGAAGCTTGGCAACCCCTTTCAATGGAAGTGATTCTCGTCAGTCTCTCCTTGGGGCTACTTGAATAGGACACAAACCATAGCGATAGAACTTGGAACTACATTATTGTGCCAAGTTTCAAAGAGCTAGCAGAAACCGTGTTTCATTTAGAGTTCCAAATACATGTATCCATATAGGAGAAAACAGAGTGAAACCTAAACATGAAAACGGTTACTGCAAAGGAACGGTTTAACCTAGAAGAACGAAATTTGGTGAGCCAAGTGGGATTGGTGTACTGATCATTACCTGCCAGTATCATCAAGATTGGGTGAAAAAATGTTTGCTGATATTTCAGGAAACTCGTAGTTTTTTGGAAGCTTGGCAACCCCTTTCAATGAAAGTGATTCTCGTCAGTCTCTGCTTAGGGCTACTTCAATAGGACACCAACCATAGCGATAGAACTTGGAACTACATTATTGTGCCAAGATTCAAAGAGCTAGCACAAACCAGGTTTGATTTAGAGTTCCAAATACATGTAACCATATTGGAGGAAACAGAGTGAAACCTAAACATGAAAACGGTTACTGCAAAGGAACGGTTTAACCTAGAAGAACGAAATTTGGTGAGCCAAGTGGGATTGGTGTACTGATCATTACCTGCCAGTATCATCAAGATTGGGTGAAAAAATGTTTGCTGAGATTTCAGGAAACTCGTAGTTTTTTGGAAGATTGGCAACCCCTTTCAATGAAAGTGATTCTCCTCAGTCTCTCCTTGGGGCTACTTCGATAGGACACCAACCATAGCTATAGAACTTGGAACTACATTATTGTGCCAAGTTTCAAAGAGCTAGCACAAACCGTGTTTGATTTAGAGTTCCAACTACATGTATCCATATAGGAGAAAACAGAGTGAAACCTAAACATGAAAACGGTTACTGCAAAGGAACGGTTTAACCTAGAAGAACGAAATTTGTTGAGCCAAGTGGGATTGGTGTACTGATCATTACCTGCCAGTATCATCAAGATTGGGTGAAAAAATGTTTGCTGAGATTTCAGGAAACTCGTAGTTTTTTGGAAGCTTGGCAACCCCTTTCAATGAAAGTGATTCTCCTCAGTCTCTGCTTGGGGCTACTTCAATAGGACACCAACCATAGCGATAGAACTTGGAACTACATTATTGTGCCAAGTTTCAAAGAGCTAGCACAAACCGTGTTTGATTTAGAGTTCCAAATACATGTATCCATATAGGAGAAAACTAGTGAAACCTAAACATGAAAACGGTTACTGCAAAGGAACGGTTTAACTTAGAAGAACGAAACTTGGTGAGCCAAGTGGGATTGGTGTACTGATCATTACCTGCCAGTATCATCAAATTGGGTGAAAAAATGTTTGCTGAGGTTTCAGGAAACTCGTAGTTTTTTGGAAGCTTCGCAACCCCTTTCAATGGAAGTGATTCTCGTCAGTCTCTCCTTGGGGCTACTTGAATAGGACACAAACCATAGCGATAGAACTTGGAACTACATTATTGTGCCAAGTTTCAAAGAGCTAGCAGATACCGTGTTTCATTTAGAGTTCCAACTACATGTATCCATATAGGAGAAAACAGAGTGAAACCTAAACATGAAAACGGTTACTGCAAAGGAACGGTTTAACCTAGAAGAACGAAATATGGTGAGCCAAGTGGGATTGGTGTACTGATCATTACCTGCCAGTATCATCAAGATTTGGTGAAAAAATGTTTGCTGATATTTCAGGAAACTCGTAGTTTTTTGGAAGCTTGGCAACCCCTTTCAATGAAACTGATTCTCGTCAGTCTCTGCTTAGGGCTACTTCAATAGGACACCAACCATAGCGATCGAACTTGGAACTACATTATTGTGCCAAGTTTCAAAGAGCTAGCACAAACCGTGTTTGATTTAGAGTTCCAACTACATGTAACCATATTGGAGGAAACAGAGTGAAACCTAAACATGAAAACGGTTACTGCAAAGGAACGGTTTAACCTAGAAGAACGAAATTTGGTGAGCCAAGTGGGATTGGTGTACTGATCATTACCTGCCAGTATCATCAAGATTGGGTGAAAATATGTTTGCTGAGATTTCAGGAAACTCGTAGTTTTTTGGAAGATTGGCAACCCCTTTCAATGAAAGTGATTCTCCTCAGTCTCTCCTTGGGGCTACTTCGATAGGACAACAACCATAGCTATAGAACTTGGAACTACATTATTGTGCCAAGTTTCAAAGAGCTAGCACAAACCGTGTTTGATTTAGAGTTCCAACTACATGTATCCATATAGGAGAAAACAGAGTGAAACCTAAACATGAAAAGGGTTACTGCAAAGGAACGGTTTAACCTAGAAGAAGGAAATTTGGTGAGCCAAGTGGGATTGGTGTACTGATCATTACCTGCCAGTATCATCAAGATTGGGTGAAAAAATGTTTGCTGAGATTTCAGGAAACTCGTAGTTTTTTGGAAGCTTGGCAACCCCTTTCAATGAAAGTGATTCTCCTCAGTCTCTGCTTGGGGCTACTTCAATAGGACACCAACCATAGCGATAGAACTTGGAACTACATTATTGTTCCAAGTTTCAAAGAGCTAGCACAAACCGTGTTTGATTTAGAGTTCCAACTACATGTATCCATATAGGAGAAAACAGAGTGAAACCTAAACATGAAAACGGTTACTGCAAACGAACGGTTTAATCTAGAAGAACAAAATTTGGTGAGCCAAGTGGGATCGGTGTACTGATCATTACCTGCTAGTATCATCAAGATTGGGTGAAAAAATGTTTGCTGAGATTTCAGGAAACTCGTAGTTTTTTGGAAGCTTGGCAACCCCTTTCAATGAAAGTGATTCTTGTCAGTCTCTGCTTGGGGCTACTTCAATAGGACACAAACCATAGCGATAGAACTTGGAACTACATTATTGTGCCAAGTTTCAAAGAGCTAGCACAAACCGTGCTTTATTTTGAGTTCCAAATACATGTATCCATATAGGAGAAAACAGAGTGAAACCTAAACATGAAAATAGTTACTGCAAAGGAACGGTTTAACCTAGAAGAACGAAATTTGGTGAGACAAGTGGGATTGGTGTACTGATCATTACCTGCCAGTATCATCACGATTTGGTGAAAAAATGTTTGCTGAGATTTCAGGAAACTCGTAGTTTTTTGGAAGCTTGCCAACCCCTTTCAATGAAAGTGATTCTCGTCAGTCTCTGCTTGGGGCTACTTCAATAGGACACAAACCATAGCGATACAACTTGGAACTACATTATTGTGCCAAGTTTCAAAGAGCTAGCACAAACCGTGTTTGATTTAGAGTTCCAACTACATGTATCCATATAGGAGAATACAGAGTGAAACCTAAACATGAAAACGGTTACTGCAAAGGAACGGTTTAACCTAGAAGAACGAAACTTGGTGAGCCAAGTGGGATTGGTGTACTGATCATTACCTGCCAGTATCATAAAGATTTGGTGAAAAAATGTTTGCTGATATTTCAGGAAACTCGTAGTTTTTTGGAAGCTTGGCAACCCCTTTCAATGAAACTGATTCTCGTCAGTCTCTGCTTGGGGCTACTTCAATAGGACACCAACCGTAGCGATAGAACTTGGAACTACATTATTGTGCCAAGTTTCAAAGAGCTAGCACAAACCGTCTTTGATTAAGAGTTCCAACTACATGTATCCATATAGGAGAAAACAGAGTGAAACCTAAACATGAAAACGGTTACTGCAAAGGAACGGTTTAACCTAGAAGAACGAAATTTGGTGAGCCAAGTGGGATTGGTGTACTGATCATTACCTGCCAGTATCATCAAGATTGGGTGAAAAAATGTTTGCTGAGATTTCAGGAAACTCGTAGTTTTTTGGAAGCTTGGCAACCCCTTTCAATGAAAGTGATTCTCGTCAGTCTCTGCTTGGGGCTACTTCAATAGGACACCAACCATAGCGATAGACTTGGAACTACATTATTGTGCCAAGTTTCAAAGAGCTAGCACAAACCGTGTTTGATTTAGAGTTCCAAATACATGTATCCATATAGGAGAAAACAGAGTGAAACCTAAACATGAATACGGTTACTGCAAAGGAATGGTTTAACCTAGAAGAACGAAACTTGGTGAGCCAAGTGGGATTGGTGTACTGATCATTACCTGCCAGTATCATCAAATTGGGTGAAAAAATGTTTGCTGAGGTTTCAGGAAACTCTTAGTTTTTTGGAAGCTTGGCAACCCCTTTCAATGGAAGTGATTCTCGTCAGTCTCTCCTTGGGGCTACTTGAATAGGACACAAACCATAGCGATAGAACTTGGAACTACATTATTGTGCCAAGTTTCAAAGAGCTAGCAGAAACCGTGTTTGATTTAGAGTTCCAACTACATGTATCCATATAGGAGAAAACAGAGTGAAACCTAAACATGAAAACGGTTACTGCAAAGGAACGGTTTAACCTAGAAGAACGAAATTTGGTGAGCCAAGTGGATTGGTGTACTGATCATTACCTGCCAGTATCATCAAGATTGGGTGAAAAAATGTTTGCTGAGATTTCCGGAAACTCGTAGTTTTTTGGAAGCTTGGCAACCCCTTTCAATGAAACTGATTCTCGTCAGTCTCTGCTTAGGGCTACTTCAATAGGACACCAACCATAGCGTTAGAACTTGGAACTACATTATTGTGCCAAGTTTCAAAGAGCTAGCACAAACCGTGTTTGATTTAGAGTTCCAACTACAGGTAACCATATTGGAGGAAACAGAGTGAAACCTAAACATGAAAACGGTTACTGCAAAGGAACGGTTTAACCTAGAAGAACGAAATTTGGTGAGCCAAGTGGGATTGGTGTACTGATCATTACCTGCCAGTATCATCAAGATTTGGTGAAAAAATGTTTGCTGAGATTTCAGGAAACTCGTAGTTTTTTGGAAGCTTGGCAACCCCTTTCAATGAAAGTGATTCTCCTCAGTCTCTGCTTGGGGCTACTTCAATAGGACACCAACCATAGCGATAGAACTTGGAACTACATTATTGTGCCAAGTTTCAAAGAGCTAGCACAAACCGTGCTTCATTTTGAGTTCCAAATACATGTATCCATATAGGAGAAAACAGAATGAAACCTAAACATGAAAATAGTTACTGCAAAGGAACGGTTTAACCTAGAAGAACGAAATTTGGTGAGACAAGTGGGATTGGTGTACTGATCATTACCTGCCAGTATCATCACGATTTGGTGAAAAAATGTTTGCTGATATTTCAGGAAACTCGTAGTTTTTTGGAAGCTTGGCAACCCCTTTCAATGAAAGTGATTCTCGTCAGTCTCTGCTTGGGACTACTTCAATAGGAATTCAACCATAGCGATAGAACTTGGAACTACATTATTGTGCCAAGTTTCAAAGAGCTAGCACAAACCGTGTTTGATTTAGAGTTCCAACTACATGTATCCATATAGGAGAAAACAGAGTGAAACCTAAAGATGAAAACGGTTACTGCAAAGGAACGGTTTAACCTAGAAGAACGAAATTTGGTGAGCCAAGTGGTATTGGTGTACTGATCATTACCTGCCAGTATCATCTAAATTGGGTGAAAAAATGTTTGCTGAGATTTCAGGAAACTCGTAGTTTTTTGGAAGCTTGGCATCCCCTTTCAATGAAAGTGATTCTCGTCAGTCTCTGCTTGGCTTGGGGCTACTTCAATAGGACACCAACCATACCGATAGAACTTGGAACTACATTATTGTGCCAAGTTTCAAAGAGCTAGCACAAACCGTGTTTGCTTTAGAGTTCCAAATACATGTATCCATATAACAGAAAACAGAGTGAAACCTAAACATGAAAACGGTTCCTGCAAAGGAACGGTTTAACCTAGAAGAACGAAATTTGGTGAGCCAAGTGGGATTGGTGTACTGATCATTACCTGCCAGAATCATCAAGATTGGGCGAAAATATGTTTGCTGACATTTCATGAAACTCGTAGTTTTTTGGAAGCTTGGCAACCCCTTTCAATGAATGTGATTCTCGTCAGTCTCTGCTTGGGGGCTACTTCAATAGGACACCAACCATAGCGATAGAACTTGGAACTACATTATTGTGCCAAGTTTCAAAGAGCTAGCACAAACCGTGTTTGATTTAGAGTTCCAACAACATGTATCCATATAGGAGAAAACAGAGTGAAACCTAAACATGAAAACGGTTACTGCAAAGGAACGGTTTAACCTAGAAGAACGAAATTTGGTGAGCCAAGTGGGATTGGTGTACTGATCATTACCTGCCAGTATCATCAAGATTGGGTGAAAAAATGTTTGCTGAGTTTTCAGGAAACTCGTAGTTTTTTGGAAGCTTGGCAACCCCTTTCAATGAACGTGATTCTCGTCAGTCTCTGCTTGGGGCTACTTCAATAGGACACCAACCATAGTGATAGAACTTGGAACTACATTATTGTGCCAAGTTTCAAAGAGCTAGCACAAACCGTGTTTGATTTAGAGTTCCAACTACGTGTATCCATATAGGAGAAAACAGAGTGAAACCTAAACATGAAAACGGTTACTGCAAAGGAACGGTTTAACCTAGAAGAGCGAAATTAGGTGAGCCAAGTGGGATTGGTGTACTGATCATTACCTGCCAGTATCATCAAGATTAGGTGAAAAAATGTTTGCTGATATATCAGGAAACTCGTAGTTTTTTGGAAGCTTGGCAACCCCTTTCAATGAAACTGATTCTCGTCAGTCTCTGCTTAGGACTACTTCAATAGGACACCAACCATAGCGATAGAACTTGGAACTACATTATTGTGCCAAGTTTCAAAGAGCTAGCCCAAACCGTGTTTGATTTAGAGTTCCAACTACATGTAACCATATTGAGGAAATAGAGTGAAACCTAAACATGAAAACGGTTACTGCAAAGGAACGGTTTAACCTAGAAAAACGAAATTTGGTGAGCCAAGTGGGATTGGTGTACTGATCATTACCTGCCAGTATCATCAAGATTGGGTGAAAAAAATGTTTCCTGAGATTTCAGGAAACTCGTAGTTTTTTGGAAGATTGGCAACCCCTTTCAATGAAAGTGATTCTCCTCCGTCTCTCCTTGGGGCTACTTCGATAGGACACCAATCATAGCTATAGAACTTGGAACTATATTATTGTGCCAAGTTTCAAAGAGCTAGCACAAACCGTGTTTGATTTAGAGTTCCAACTACATGTATCCATATATGAGAAAACAGAGTGAAACCTAAACATGAAAACGGTTACTGTAAAGGAACGGTTTAACCTAGAAGAACGAAACTTGTTGAGCCAAGTGGGATTGGTGTATTGATCATTACCTGCCAGTATCATCAAATTGGGTGAAAAAATGTTTGCTGAGATTTCCGGAAACTCGTAGTTTTTTGGAAGCTTGGCAACCCCTTTCAATGAAAGTGATTCTCGTCAGTCTCTGCTTGGGGCTACTTCAATCGGACACAAACCATAGTGATACAACTTGGAACTACATTATTGTGCCAAGTTTCAAAGAGCTAGCACAAACCGTGTTTGATTTAGAGTTCCAACTACATGTATCCATATAGGAGAATACAGAGTGAAACCTAAACATGAAAACGGTTACTGCAAAGGAACGGTTTAACCTAGAAGAACGAAATTTGGTGAGCCAAGTGGGATTGGTGTACTGATCATTACCTGCCAGTATCATCAAGATTTGGTGAAAAAATGTTTGCTGATATTTCAGGAAACCCGTAGTTTTTTGGAAGCTTGGCAACCCCTTTCAATGAAACTGATTCTCGTCAGTCTCTGCTTGGGGCTACTTCAATAGGACACCAACCGTAGCGATAGAACTTGGAACTACATTATTGTGCCAAGTTTCAAAGAGCTAGCACAACCCGTGTTTGATTTAGAGTTCCAACTACATGTATCCATATAGGAGAAAACAGAGTGAAACCTAAACATGAAAATGGTTACTGCAAAGGAACGGTTTAACCTAGAAGAACGAAATTTGGTGAGCCAAGTGGGATTGGTGTACTGATCATTACCTGCCATTATCATCAAATTGGGTGAAAAAATGTTTGCTGAGGTTTTAGGAAACTCGTAGTTTTTTGGAAGCTTGGCAACCCCTTTCAATGAAACTGATTCTCGTCAGTCTCTGCTTGGGGCTACTTCAATAGGACACCAACCATAGCGAAAGAACTTGGAACTACATTATTGTGCCAAGTTTCAAAGAGCTAGCACAAACCGTGTTTGATTTAGAGTTCCAACTACATGTATCCATATAGGAGAAAACAGAGTGAAACCTAAACATGAAAACGGTTACTGCAAAGGAACGGTTTAACCTAGAAGAACGAAACTTGTTGAGCCAAGTGGGATTGGTGTATTGATCATACCTGCCAGTATCATCAAATTGGGTGAAATAATGTTTGCTGAGATTTCCGGAAACTCGTAGTTTTTTGGAAGCTTGGCAACCCCTTTCAATGAAAGTGATTCTCGTCAGTCTCTGCTTGGGGCTACTTCAATAGGACACAAACCATAGCGATACAACTTGGAACTACATTATTGTGCCAAGTTTCAAAGAGCTAGCACAAACCGTGTTTGATTTAGAGTTCCAACTACATGTATCCATATAGGAGAATACAGAGTGAAACCTAAACATGAAAACGGTTACTGCAAAGGAACGGTTTAACCTAGAAGAACGAAATTTGGTGAGCCAAGTGGGATTGGTGTACTGATCATTACCTGCCAGTATCATAAAGATTTGGTGAAAAAATGTTTGCTGATATTTCAGGAAACTCGTAGTTTTTTGGAAGCTTGGCAACCCCTTTCAATGAAACTGATTCTCGTCAGTCTCTGCTTGGGGCTACTTCAATAGGACACCAACCGTAGCGATAGAACTTGGAACTACATTATTGTGCCAAGTTTCAAAGAGCTAGCACAAACCGTCTTTGATTTAGAGTTCCAACTACATGTATCCATATTGGAGGAAACAGAGTGAAACCTAAACATGAAAACGGTTACTGCAAAGGAACGGTTTTACCTAGAAGAACGAAATTTGGTGAGCCAAGTGGGATTGGTGTACTGATCATTACCTGCCAGTATCATCAAGATTGGGTGAAAAAATGTTTGCTGAGATTTCAGGAAACTCGTAGTTTTTTGGAAGCTTGGCAACCCCTTTCAATGAAAGTGATTCTCCTCAGTCTCTGCTTGGGGCTACTTCAATAGGACACCAACCATAGTGATAGAACTTGGAACTACATTATTGTGCCAAGTTTCAAAGAGCTAGCACAAACAGTGTTTGATTTAGAGTTCCAACTACATGTATCCATATAGGAGAAAACAGAGTGAAACCTAAACATGAAAACGGTTACTGCAAAGGAACGGTTTAATCTAGAAGAACAAAATTTGGTGAGCCAAGTGGGATCGGTGTACTGATCATTACCTGCTAGTATCATCAAGATTGGGTGAAAAAATGTTTGCTGAGATTTCAGGAAACTCGTAGTTTTTTGGAAGCTTGGCAACCCCTTTCAATGAAAGTGATTCTTGTCAATCTGCTTGGGGCTACTTCAATAGGACACAAACCATAGCGATAGAACTTGGAACTACATTATTGTGCCAAGTTTCAAAGAGCTAGCACAAACCATCCTTGATTTTGAGTTCCAAATACATGTATCCATATAGGAGAAAACAGAGTGAAACCTAAACATGAAAATAGTTACTGCAAAGGAACGGTTTAACCTAGAAACGAAATTTGGTGAGACAAGTGGGATTGGTGTACTGATCATTACCTGCCAGTATCATCAAGATTTGGTGAAATAATGTTTGCTGATATTTCAGGAAACTCGTAGTTTTTTGGAAGCTTGGCAACCCCTTTCAATGAAAGTGATTCTCGTCAGTCTCTGCTTGGGGCTACTTCAATAGGACATCAACCATAGCGATAGAACTTGGAACTACATTATTGTGCCAAGTTTCAAAGAGCTAGCACAAACCGT
>NW_027553966.1:0-23724 GCF_045843805.1 Urocitellus parryii | reverse complement strand
GTAGCCCCCAGCAGAGACTGACGAAAATCACTTTCATTGAAAGGGGTTGCCAAGCTTCCAAAAAACTACGAGTTTCCTGAAATCTCAGCAAACATTTTTTCACCAATCTTGATGATACTGGCAGGTAATGATCAGTACACCAATCCCACTTGGCTCACCAAATTTCGTTCTTCTAGGTTCAACCGTTCCTTTGCAGTAACCGTTCATGTTTAGGTTTCACTCTGTTTTTCTCCTATATGGATACATGTAGTTGGAACTCTAAATCAAACACGGTTTGTGCTAGCTCTTTGAAAATTGGCACAATAATTAGTTCCAAGTTCTATCGCTATGGTTTGTGTCCTATTGAAGTAGCCCCAAGCAGAAGACTGACGAGAATCACTTGCATTGAAACGGGTTGCCAAGCTTCCAAAAATCCACGAGTTTCCCTGAAATCTCAGCAAACATTTTTTCACCCAATCTTGATGATACTGGCAGGTAATGATCAGTACACTAATCCCACTTGGCTCAACCAAATTTCGTTCTTCTAGGTAAACCGTTCCTATTGCAGTAACCGTTTTCATGTTTAGGTTTCACTCTGTTTTCTCCTATATGGATACATGTAGTTGGAACTCAAAATCAAGTACGGTTTGTGCTAGCTCTTTGAAACTTGGCACAATAAATGTAGTTCCAAGTTCTATTCGATATGGTTTGTGTACTATTGAAGTAGCCCCAAGCAGAGACTGACGAGAATCACTTACATTGAAAGGGTGTTGCCAAGCTTCCAAAAACTACGAGTTTCCTGAAATCTCAGCAAACATTTTTTCACCCAATCTTGATGATACTGGCAGGTAATGATCAGTGCACCAATCCCACTTGGCTCACCAAATTTCGTTCTTCTAGGTTAAACCGTTCGTTTGCAGTAACCGTTTTCATGTTTAGGTTTCACTCTGTTTTCTCCTATATGGATACATGTAGTTGGAACTCTAAATCAAACACGGTTTGGGCTAGCTCTTTGAAACTTGGCACAATAATGTAGTCCCAAGTTCTATCGCTATGGTTTGTGTCCGATGAGAAGTAGACCCCAAAGCAGAGACTGACGAGAATCACTTTCATTGAAAGGGTTGCCAAGCTTCCAAAAAACTACGAGTTTCCTGAAATCTTAGCAAACATTTTTTTCACCCAATCTTGATGATACTGCAGTAATGATCATTACACCAATCCCACTTGGCTCACCAAATTCGTTCTTCTAGGGTTAAACCGTTCCTTTGCAGTAACCGTTTTCATGTTTAGGTTTTCACTCTGTTTTCTCCTATATGGGATACATGTAGTTGGAACTCTAAATCAAACACGGTTTGTGCTAGCTCTTTGAAACTTGGCACAATAATGTAGTTCCAAGTTCTATCGCTATGGTTTGTGTCCTATTGAAGTAGCCCCAAGCAGAGAATGACGAGAATCACTTTCATTGAAAGGGGTTGCCAAGCTTCCAAAAAACTACGAGTTTCCTCAAATCTCAGCAAACATTTTTCACCCAATCTGGATGATACTGCAGGTAATGATCAGTACACCAATCCCACGTGCTCACCAAATTTTCGTTCTTCTAGGTTAAACCGTTCCTTTGCAGTAACCGTTTTCATGTTTAGGTTTCACTCTGTTTCTCCTATATGGATACATGTAGTTGGAACTCTAAATCAAACACGGTTTGTGCTACCTCTTTGAAATTTTGCACAATAATGTACTTCCAAATTCTATCGCTATGGTTTGTGTCCTACTGAAGTAGCCCCAAGCAGAGATTGACAAGAATCTCTTTCATTGAAAGGGGTTGCCAAGCTTCAAAAAAACTACGAGTTTCCTCAAATCTCAGCAAACATTTTTTCATCCCAAATCTGGATGATACTGGCAGGTAATGATCAGTACACCAATCCCACGTGGCTCACCAAATTTCGTTCTTCTAGGTTAAACCGTTCCTTTGCAGTAACCGTTTTCATGTTTAGGTTTCACTCTGTTTTTCTCCATACGGATACATGTAGTTGGAACTCTAAATCAAACACGGTTTGGGGCTAGCTCTTTGAAACTTGGCACAATAATGTAGTTCCAAGTTCTATCGCTATGGTTGGGTCCTATTGAAGTAGCCCCAAGCAGAGACTGACGAGAATCACTTTCATTGAAGGGGGTTGCCAAGCTTCCAAAAAACTACGAGTTTCCTGAAATCTCAGCAAACATTTTTTCACCCAATCTTGATGATACTGGCAGGTAATGATCAGTACACCAATCCCACTTGGCTCACCAAATTTCGTTCCTCTAGGTGAACCGTTCCTTTGCAGTAACCGTTTTCATGTTTAGGTTTCACTCTGTTTTCTCCTATATGGATACATGTAGTTGGAACGCTAAAACAAACACAGTTTGGGCTAGCTCGTTGAAAATTGGCACAATAATGTAGTTCCAAGTTCTATCGTTATGATTTGTGTCCGATGGAAGTAGCCCCAAGAAAAGACTGACGAGAATCACTTTCATTGAAAGGGGTTGCCAAGCTTCCAAAAAACTACGAGTTTCCTGAAATCTCAGCAAACATTTTTTCACCTAATCTTGATGATACTGGCAGGTAATGATCAGTACACCAGTCCCACTTGGCTCACCGAATTTCGTTCTTCTAGGTTAAACCGTTCATTTGCAGTAACCGATTTCATGTTTAGGTTTCACTCTGTTTTCTCCTATATGGATACATGTAGTTGGAACTCTAAATCAAACCACGGTTTTGGGCTAGCTCTTTGAAACATGGCACAATAATGTAGTTCCAAGTTCTATCGCTATGGTTGGTGTCGTATTGAAGTAGCCCCAAGCAGAGAATGACGAGAATCACTTTCATTGAAAGGGGTTGCCAAGCTTCCAAAAAACTACGAGTTTCCTGAAATCTCAGCAAACATTTTTCACCCAATCTTGATGATACTGGCAGGTAATGATCAGTACACCAATCCCACTTGGCTCACCAAATTTCGTCTTCTAAGGTTAAACCGTTCTTTGCAGTAACCGTTTTCAGGTTTAGGTTTCACTCTGTTTTCTCCTATATGGATACATGTAGTTGGAACTCTAAATCAAACACGGTTTGTGCTACCTCTTTGAAATTTTGCACAATAATGTAGTTCCAAGTTCTATCGCTATGGTTTGTGTCCTACTGAAGTAGCCCCAAACAGAGACTGACAAGAATCACTTTCATTGAAAGGGGTTGCCAAGCTTCCAAAAACATAAGAGTTTCCTCAAATCTCAGCAAACATTTTTACACCCAATCTGGATGATACTGGCAGGTAATGATCAGTACACCCAATCCCACGTGGCTCACCAAATTTCGTTTTTCTAGGTTAAAACCGTTCCTTTGCAGTAACCGTTTTCATGTTTAGGGTTTCACTCTGTTTTCTCTTATATGGATACATTGTAGTTGGAACTCAAAATCAAGTACGGTTTGTGCTAGCTCTTTGAAACTTGGCACAATAATGTAGTTCCAAGTTCTATCGCTATGGTTGGTGTCCTATTGAAGTAGCCCCCAGCAGAGACTGACGAAAATCACTTTCATTGAAAGGGGTTGCCAAGCTTCCAAAAAACTACGAGTTTCCTGAAATCTCAGCAAACATTTTTTCACCCAATCTTGATGATACTGGCAGGTAATGATCAGTACACCATCCCACTTGGCTCACCAAATTTCGTTCTTCTAGGTCGTCCTTTGCTAGTAACCGTTTTCAGGTTTAGGTTTCACTCTGTTTTCTCCTATATGTATACATGTAGTTGGAACTCTAAATCAAACACGGTTTGTGCTAGCTCTTTGAAACTTGGCACAATAATGTAGTTCCAAGTTCTATCGCTATGGTTGGTGTCCTATTGAAGTAGCCCGAAGCAGAGACTGACAAGAATCACTTTCATTGAAAGGGGTTGCCAAGCTTCCAAAAAACGACGAGTTTCCCTGAAATCTCAGAAAATATTTTTTCAAATCATCTTGATGATACTGGCAGGTAATAATCAGTACACTAATCCCACTTGGCTCACCAAATTTCGTTCTTCTAGGTTAAACTGTTCCTTTGCAGTAACCGTTTTCATGTTTAGGTTTCACTATGTTTTCTCCTATATGGATACATGTAGTTGGAACTCTAAATCAAACACGGTTTGTTGCTTCTCTTTGAAAATTTTGCACAATAATGTACTTCCAATTTCAATCGCTATGGTTTGTGTCTCTACTGAAGGAGCCCAAGCAGAGACTGACAAGAATCACTTTCATTGAAAGGGGTTGCCAGCTTCCAAAAAACTACGAGTTTTCTCAAATCTCAGCAAACATTTTTCACCCAATCTGGATGATACTGGCAGGTAATGATCAGTACACCAATCCCACGTGGCTCACCAAATTTCGTTCTTCTAGGTTAAGACGTAGTCCTTTGCAGTAACCGTTTTCATGTTTTAGGTTTCATTCTGTTTTCTCTTATATGGATACATGTAGTTGGAACTCTAAATCAAACCACGGTTTGGGCTAGCTCTTTGAAACTTGGCACAATAATGTAGTTCAAGTTCTATCACTATGGTTGGTGTCCTATTGAAGTAGCCCCAAGCAGAGACTGACGAAAATCACTTCATTGAAAGGGGTTGCCAAGCTTCCAAAAAACTACGAGTTTCCTGAAATCTCAGCAAACATTTTTTCACCCAATCTTGATGATACTGGCAGGTAATGATCAGTACACCAATCCCACTTGGCTCACCAAATTTCGTTCTTCTAGGTTAAACCGTTCCTTTGCAGTAACCGTTTTCATGTTTAGGTTTCACTCTGTTTTCTCCTATATGGATACATGTAGTTGGAACTCTAAATCAACACGGTTTGTGCTAGCTCTTTGAAAAATTGGCACAAATAATGTAGTTCCAAGTTCTATCGCTATGGTTTGTGTCCTATTGAAGTAGCCCCAAGCAGAGACTGACGAGAATCACTTGCATTGAAACGGGTTGCCAAGCTTCCAAAAATCCACGAGTTTCCTGAAATCTCAGCAAACATTTTTTCACCCAATCTTGATGATACTGGCAGGTAATGATCAGTACACTAATCCCACTTGGCTCACCAAATTTCGTTCTTCTAGGTTAAACCGTTCCTTTGCAGTAACCGTTTTCATGTTTAGGTTTCACTCTGTTTTCTCCTATATGGATACATGTAGTTGGAACTCAAAATCAAGTACGGTTTGTGCTAGCTCTTTGAAACTTGGCACAATAATGTAGTTCCAAGTTCTATCGATATGGTTTGTGTACTATTGAAGTAGCCCCAAGCAGAGACTGACGAGAATCACTTACATTGAAAGGGGGTTGCCAAGCTTCCAAAAAACTACGAGTTTCCTGAAATCTCAGCAAACATTTTTTCACCCAATCTTGATGATACTGGCAGGTAATGATCAGTACACCAATCCCACTTGGCTCACCAAATTCGTTCTTCTAGGTTAAACCGTTCGTTTGCAGTAACCGTTTTCATGTTTAGGTTTCACTCTGTTTTCTCCTATATGGATACATGTAGTTGGAACTCTAAATCAAACACGGTTTGGGCTAGCTCTTTGAAACTTGGCACAATAATGTAGTCCAAGTTCTATCGCTATGGTTTGTGTCCGATGGAAGTAGACCCAAGCAGAGACTGACGAGAATCACTTTCATTGAAAGGGGTTGCCAAGTTCCAAAAAACTACGAGTTTCCTGAAATCTTAGCAAACATTTTTTTCACCCAATCTTGATGATACTGGCAGGTAATGATCATTACACCAATCCCACTTGGCTCACCAAATTTCGTTCTTCTAGGTTAAACCGTTCCTTTGCAGTAACCGTTTTCATGTTTAGGTTTCACTCTGTTTTCTCCTATATGGATACATGTAGTTGGAACTCTAAATCAAACACGGTTTGTGCTAGCTCTTTGAAACTTGGCACAATAATGTAGTTCCAAGTTCTATCGCTATGGTTTGTGTCCTATTGAAGTAGCCCCAAGCAGAGAATGACGAGAATCACTTTCATTGAAAGGGGTTGCCAAGCTTCCAAAAAACTACGAGTTTCCTCAAATCTCAGCAAACATTTTTTCACCCAATCTGGATGATACTGGCAGGTAATGATCAGTACACCAATCCCACGTGGCTCACCAAATTTCGTTCTTCTAGGTTAAACCGTTCCTTTGCAGTAACCGTTTTCATGTTTAGGTTTCACTCTGTTTTCTCCTATACGGATACATGTAGTTGGAACTCTAAATCAAACACGGTTTGGGCTAGCTCTTTGAAACTTGGCACAATAATGTAGTTCCAAGTTCTATCGCTATGGTTGGTGTCCTATTGAAGTAGCCCCAAGCAGAGACTGACGAGAATCACTTTCATTGAAAGGGGTTGCCAAGCTTCCAAAAAACTACGAGTTTCCTGAAATCTCAGCAAACATTTTTTCACCCAATCTTGATGATACTGGCAGGTAATGATCAGTACACCAATCCCACTTGGCTCACCAAATTTCGTTCCTCTAGGTTGAACCGTTCCTTTGCAGTAACCGTTTTCATGTTTAGGTTTCACTCTGTTTTCTCCTATATGGATACATGTAGTTGGAACTCTAAAACAAACACAGTTTGGGCTAGCTCGTTGAAACTTGGCACAATAATGTAGTTCCAAGTTCTATCGTTATGATTTGTGTCCGATGGAAGTAGCCCCAAGAAAAGACTGACGAGAATCACTTTCATTGAAAGGGGTTGCCAAGCTTCCAAAAAACTACGAGTTTCCTGAAATCTCAGCAAACATTTTTTCACCTAATCTTGATGATACTGGCAGGTAATGATCAGTACACCAGTCCCACTTGGCTCACCGAATTTCGTTCTTCTAGGTTAAACGTTCATTTGCAGTAACCGATTTCATGTTTAGGTTTCACTCTGTTTTCTCCTATATGGATACATGTAGTTGGAACTCTAAATCAAACACGGTTTGGGCTAGCTCTTTGAAACATGGCACAATAATGTAGTTCCAAGTTCTATCGCTATGGTTGGTGTCGTATTGAAGTAGCCCCAAGCAGAGAATGACGAGAATCACTTTCATTGAAAGGGGTTGCCAAGCTTCCAAAAAACTACGAGTTTCCTGAAATCTCAGCAAACATTTTTTCACCCAATCTTGATGATACTGGCAGGTAATGATCAGTACACCAATCCCACTTGGCTCACCAAATTTCGTTCTTCTAGGTTAAACCGTTCCTTTGCAGTAACCGTTTTCAGGTTTAGGTTTCACTCTGTTTTCTCCTATATGGATACATGTAGTTGGAACTCTAAATCAAACACGGTTTGTGCTACCTCTTTGAAATTTTGCACAATAATGTAGTTCCAAGTTCTATCGCTATGGTTTGTGTCCTACTGAAGTAGCCCCAAACAGAGACTGACAAGAATCACTTTCATTGAAAGGGGTTGCCAAGCTTCCAAAAAACTAAGAGTTTCCTCAAATCTCAGCAAACATTTTTACACCCAATCTGGATGATACTGGCAGGTAATGATCAGTACACCAATCCCACGTGGCTCACCAAATTTCGTTCTTCTAGGTTAAACCGTTCCTTTGCAGTAACCGTTTTCATGTTTAGGTTTCACTCTGTTTTCTCTTATATGGATACATGTAGTTGGAACTCAAAATCAAGTACGGTTTGTGCTAGCTCTTTGAAACTTGGCACAATAATGTAGTTCCAAGTTCTATCGCTATGGTTGGTGTCCTATTGAAGTAGCCCCCAGCAGAGACTGACGAAAATCACTTTCATTGAAAGGGGTTGCCAAGCTTCCAAAAAACTACGAGTTTCCTGAAATCTCAGCAAACATTTTTTCACCCAATCTTGATGATACTGGCAGGTAATGATCAGTACACCAATCCCACTTGGCTCACCAAATTTCGTTCTTCTAGGTTAAACCGTTCCTTTGCAGTAACCGTTTTCAGGTTTAGGTTTCACTCTGTTTTCTCCTATATGGATACATGTAGTTGGAACTCTAAATCAAACACGGTTTGTGCTAGCTCTTTGAAACTTGGCACAATAATGTAGTTCCAAGTTCTATCGCTATGGTTGGTGTCCTATTGAAGTAGCCCGAAGCAGAGACTGACAAGAATCACTTTCATTGAAAGGGGTTGCCAAGCTTCCAAAAAACGACGAGTTTCCTGAAATCTCAGAAAATATTTTTTCAAATCATCTTGATGATACTGGCAGGTAATAATCAGTACACTAATCCCACTTGGCTCACCAAATTTCGTTCTTCTAGGTTAAACTGTTCCTTTGCAGTAACCGTTTTCATGTTTAGGTTTCACTCTGTTTTCTCCTATATGGATACATGTAGTTGGAACTCTAAATCAAACACGGTTTGTGCTTCCTCTTTGAAATTTTGCACAATAATGTACTTCCAAGTTCAATCGCTATGGTTTGTGTCCTACTGAAGGAGCCCCAAGCAGAGACTGACAAGAATCACTTTCATTGAAAGGGGTTGCCAAGCTTCCAAAAAACTACGAGTTTTCTCAAATCTCAGCAAACATTTTTTCACCCAATCTGGATGATACTGGCAGGTAATGATCAGTACACCAATCCCACGTGGCTCACCAAATTTCGTTCTTCTAGGTTAAACCGTTCCTTTGCAGTAACCGTTTTCATGTTTAGGTTTCACTCTGTTTTCTCTTATATGGATACATGTAGTTGGAACTCTAAATCAAACACGGTTTGGGCTAGCTCTTTGAAACTTGGCACAATAATGTAGTTCCAAGTTCTATCACTATGGTTGGTGTCCTATTGAAGTAGCCCCAAGCAGAGACTGACGAAAATCACTTTCATTGAAAGGGGTTGCCAAGCTTCCAAAAAACTACGAGTTTCCTGAAATCTCAGCAAACATTTTTTCACCCAATCTTGATGATACTGGCAGGTAATGATCAGTACACCAATCCCACTTGGCTCACCAAATTTCGTTCTTCTAGGTTAAACCGTTCCTTTGCAGTAACCGTTTTCATGTTTAGGTTTCACTCTGTTTTCTCCTATATGGATACATGTAGTTGGAACTCTAAATCAAACACGGTTTGTGCTAGCTCTTTGAAAATTGGCACAATAATGTAGTTCCAAGTTCTATCGCTATGGTTTGTGTCCTATTGAAGTAGCCCCAAGCAGAGACTGACGAGAATCACTTGCATTGAAACGGGTTGCCAAGCTTCCAAAAATCCACGAGTTTCCTGAAATCTCAGCAAACATTTTTTCACCCAATCTTGATGATACTGGCAGGTAATGATCAGTACACTAATCCCACTTGGCTCACCAAATTTCGTTCTTCTAGGTTAAACCGTTCCTTTGCAGTAACCGTTTTCATGTTTAGGTTTCACTCTGTTTTCTCCTATATGGATACATGTAGTTGGAACTCAAAATCAAGTACGGTTTGTGCTAGCTCTTTGAAACTTGGCACAATAATGTAGTTCCAAGTTCTATCGATATGGTTTGTGTACTATTGAAGTAGCCCCAAGCAGAGACTGACGAGAATCACTTACATTGAAAGGGGTTGCCAAGCTTCCAAAAAACTACGAGTTTCCTGAAATCTCAGCAAACATTTTTTCACCCAATCTTGATGATACTGGCAGGTAATGATCAGTACACCAATCCCACTTGGCTCACCAAATTTCGTTCTTCTAGGTTAAACCGTTCGTTTGCAGTAACCGTTTTCATGTTTAGGTTTCACTCTGTTTTCTCCTATATGGATACATGTAGTTGGAACTCTAAATCAAACACGGTTTGGGCTAGCTCTTTGAAACTTGGCACAATAATGTAGTCCCAAGTTCTATCGCTATGGTTTGTGTCCGATGGAAGTAGACCCAAGCAGAGACTGACGAGAATCACTTTCATTGAAAGGGGTTGCCAAGCTTCCAAAAAACTACGAGTTTCCTGAAATCTTAGCAAACATTTTTTCACCCAATCTTGATGATACTGGCAGGTAATGATCATTACACCAATCCCACTTGGCTCACCAAATTTCGTTCTTCTAGGTTAAACCGTTCCTTTGCAGTAACCGTTTTCATGTTTAGGTTTCACTCTGTTTTCTCCTATATGGATACATGTAGTTGGAACTCTAAATCAAACACGGTTTGTGCTAGCTCTTTGAAACTTGGCACAATAATGTAGTTCCAAGTTCTATCGCTATGGTTTGTGTCCTATTGAAGTAGCCCCAAGCAGAGAATGACGAGAATCACTTTCATTGAAAGGGGTTGCCAAGCTTCCAAAAAACTACGAGTTTCCTCAAATCTCAGCAAACATTTTTTCACCCAATCTTGATGATACTGGCAGGTAATGATCAGTACACCAATCACACTTGGCTCACCAAATTTCTTTCTTCTAGGTTAAACCGTTCCTTTGCAGTAACCGTTTTCATGTTTAGGTTTCACTCTGTTTTCTCCTATATGGATACATGTAGTTGGAACTCTAAATCAAACACGGTTTGTGCTAGCTCTTTGAAACTTGGCACAATAATGTAGTTCCAAGTTCTATCACTATGGTTGGTGTCCTACTGAAGTAGCCCCAAGCAGAGACTGACAAGAATCACTTTCATTGAAAGGGGTTGCCAAGCTTCCAAAAAACTACGAGTTTCCTGAAATCTCAGCAAACATTTTCTCACCCAATCTTGATGATACTGGCAGGTAATGATCAGTACACCAGTCTCACTCGGTCCACCAAATTTCGTTCTTCTAGGTTAAACCGTTCCTTTGCAGGAACCGTTTTCATGTTTAGGTTTCACTCTGTTTTCTCCTATATGGATACATGTAGTTGGAACTCTAAATCAAACACGGTTTGTGGTAGCTCTTTGAAACTTGGCACAATAATGTAGTTCCACGTTCTTTCGATATGGTTTGTGTCCTATTGAAGTAGCCCCAAGCAGAGACTGACGAGAATCACTTTCATTGAAAGGGGTTGCCAATTTAACAAGCTTCCAAAAAAACTACGAGTTTCCGGAAATGTCAGCAAACATTTTTTCACCCAATCTTGATGGTACTGGCAGGTAATGATCAGGACATCATTGGCTCACCAGTTTCGTTCTTCTTGGTTAAACCGTTCCTTTGCAGTAACAGTTTTCTTGTTTAGGTTTCACTCTGTTTTCTCCTATATGGATACATGTAGTTGGAACTCTAAATCAAACACGGTTTGGGCTAGCTCTTTGAAACTTGGCACAATAATGTAGTTCCAAGTTCTATCGCTAAGGTTTGTGTCCTATTGAAGTAGCCCCAAGCAGAGACTGACGAGAATCACTTTCATTGAAAGGGGTTGCCAAGCTTCCAAAAAACTACGAGTTCCGGAAATCTCAGCAAACATTTTTTCACGCAATCTTGATGATACTGGCAAGTAATGATCAGTACACCAATCCCACGTGGCTCACCAAATTTCGTTCTTCTAGGTTCAACCGTTCCTTTGCAGTAACCGTATTCATGTTTAGGTTTCACTCTGTTTTCTCCTATATGGATACATGTAGTTGGAACTCTAAATCAAACACGGTTTGTGCTAGCTCTTTGAAACTTGGCACAATAATGTAGTTCCAAGTTCTATCACTATGGTTTGTGTCCTATTGAAGTAGCCCCAAGCAGAGACTGACGAGAATCACTTTCATTGAAAGGGGTTGCCAAGCTTCCAAAAAACTACGAGTTTCCTGAAATCTCAGCAAACATTTTTTCACCCAATCTTGATGATACTGGCAGGTAATGATCATTACACCAATCCCACTTGGCTCACCAAATTTCTTTCTTCTAGGTTAAACCGTTCCTTTGCAGTAACCGTTTTCATGTTTAGGTTTCACTCTGTTTTCTCCTATATGGATACATGTAGTTGGAACTCTAAATCAAACACGGTTTGTGCTAGCTCTTTGAAACTTGGCACAATAATGTAGTTCCAAGTTCTATCGCTAAGGTTTGTGTCCTATTGAAGTAGCCCCAAGCAGAGACTGACGAGAATCACTTTCATTGAAAGGGGTTGCCAAGCTTCCAAAAAACTACGAGTTTCCGGAAATCTCAGCAAACATTTTTTCACCCAATCTTGATGATACTGGCAGGTAATGATCAGTACACCAATCCCACTTGGCTCACCAAATTTCGTTCTTCTAGGTTGAACCGTTCCTTTGCAGTAACCGTTTTCATGTTTAGGTTTCACTCTGTTTTCTCCTATATGGATACATGAAGTTGGAACTCTAAATCTAACACAGTTTGGGCTAGCTCTTTGAAACGTGGCACAATAATGTAGTTCCAAGTTCTATCGTTATGGTTTGTGTCCGATGGAAGTAGCCCCAAGCAAAGACTGACTAGAATCACTTTCATTGAAAGGGGTTGCCAAGTTTCCAAAAAACTAGGAGTTTCCTGAAATCTCAGCAAAGATTTTTTCACCCAATCTTGATGATACTGGCAGGTAATGATCAGTACACCAGTCCCACTTGGCTCATCGAATTTCGTTCTTCTAGGTTAAACCGTTCATTTGCAGTAACCGTTTTCATGTTTAGGTTTCACTCTGTGTTCTCCTATATGGATACATGTAGTTGGAACTCTAAATCAAACACGGTTTGTGCTAGCTCTTTGAAACTTGGCACAATAATGTAGTTCCAAGTTCTATCGCTATGGTTGGTGTCCTATTGAAGTAGCCCCAAGCAGAGACTGACGAGAATCACTTTCATTGAAAGGGGTTTCCAAGCTTCCAAAAAACTACGAGTTTCCTGAAATCTCGGCAAACATTTTTTCACCCAATCTTGATGATACTGGCAGGTAATGATCAGTACACCAATCCCACTTGGCTCACCAAATTTCGTTCTTCTAGGTTAAACCGTTCCTTTGCAGTAACCGTTTCCAAGTTTAGGTTTCACTCTGTTTTCTCCTATATGGATACATGTAGTTGGAACTCTAAATCAAACACGGTTTGGGCTAGCTCTTTGAAACTTGGCACAATAATGTAGTTCCAAGTTCTATCGCTATGGTTGGTGTCCTATTGAAGTAGCCCCAAGCAGAGACTGACGAGAATCACTTTCATTGAAAGGGGTTGCCAAGCTTCCAAAAAACTACGAGTTTCCTGAAATCTCAGCAAACATTTTTTCACCCAATCTTGATGATACTGGCAGGTAATGATCAGTACAATAATCCCACTTGGCTTACCAAATTTTGTTCTTCTAGGTTAAACTGTTCCTTTGCAGGAACCGTTTTCATGTTTAGGTTTCACTCTGTTTTCTCCTATATGGATACATGTAGTTGGAACTCTAAATCAAACACGGTTTGTGCTAGCTCTTTGAAACTTGGCACAATAATGTAGTTCCAAGTTCTATCGCTATGTTTTGTGTCCTATTGAAGTAGCCCCAACAGAGACTGACGAGAATCACTTTCATTGAAAGGGGTTGCCAAGCTTCCAAAAAACTACGAGTTTCCTGAAATCTCAGCAAACATTTTTTAACCCAATCTTGATGATACTGGCAGGTAATGATCAGTACACCAATCCCACTTGGCTCACCAAATTTCGTTCTTCTAGGTTAAACCGATCCTTTGAAGTAACCGTATTCATGTTTAGGTTTCACTCTGTTTTCTCCTATATGGATACATGTAGTTGGAACTCAAAATCAAACACGGTTTGTGCTAGCACTTTGAAACTTGGCACAATAATGTAGTTCCAAGTTCTATCACTATGGTTGGTGTCCTATTGAGGTAGCCCCAAGCAGACACTGACGAGAATCACTTTCATTGAAAGGGGTTGCCAAGCTTCCAAAAAACTACGAGTTTCCTGAAATCTCAGCAAATATTTTTTCACCCAATCTTGATGATACTGGCAGGTAATGATCAGTACACCAATCCCACTTGGCTCACCAAATTTCGTTCTTCTAGGTTAAACCGTTCCTATGCAGTAACCGTATTCATGTTTAGGTTTCACTCTGTTTTCTCCTATATGGATACATGTATTTGGAACTCTAAATCAAACACGGTTTGTGCTAGCTCTTTGAAACTTGGCACAGTAATGCAGTTCCAAGTTCTATCACTATGGTTTGTGTCCTATTGAAGTCGCCCCAAGCAGAGACTGACGAGAATCACTTTCATTGAAAGGGGTTGCCAAGCTTCCAAAAAACTACGAGTTTCCTGAAATCTCAGCAAACATTTTATCACCCAATATTGATGATACTGGCAGGTAATGATCATTACACTAATCACACTTTGCTCACCAAATTTCGTTCTTCTAGGTTAAACCGTTCCTTTGCAGTAACCGTTTTCATGTTTAGGTTTCACTCTGTTTTCTCCTATATGGATACATGTAGTTGGAACTCTAAATCAAACACGGTTTGGGCTAGCTCTTTGAAACTTGGCACAATAATGTAGTTCCAAGTTCTATCGCTATGGTTGGTGTCCTATTGAAGTAGCCAAAAGCAGAGACTGACGAGAATCACTTTCATTGAAAGGGGTTGCCAAGCTTCCAAAAAACTACGAGTTTCCTGAAATCTCAGCAAACATTTTTTCACCCAATCTTGATGATACTGGCAGGTAATGATCAGTACACCAGTCCCACTTGGCTCACCGAATTTCGTTCTTCTAGGTTAAACCGTTCATTTGCAGTAACCGTTTTCATGTTTAGGTTTCACTCTGTTTTCTCCTATATGGATACATGTAGTTGGAACTCTAAATCAAACACGGTTTGTGCTAGCTCTTTGAAACTTGGCACAATAATGTAGTTCCAAGTTCTATCGCTATGGTTGGTGTCCTATTGAAGTAGCCCCAAGCAGAGACTGACGAGAATCACTTTCATTGAAAGGGGTTGCCAAGCTTCCAAAAAACTACGAGTTTCCTGAAATCTCGGCAAACATTTTTTCACCCAATCTTGATGATACTGGCAGGAAATGATCAGTACACCAATCCCACTTGGCTCACCAAATTTCGTTCTTCTAGGTTAAACCGTTCCTTTGCAGTAACCGTTTTCAAGTTTAGGTTTCACTCTGTTTTCTCCTATATGGATACATGTAGTTGGAACTCTAAATCAAACACGGTTTGTGCTAGCTCTTTGAAACTTGGCACAATAATGTAGTTCCAAGTTCTATCGCTATGGTTGGTGTCCTATTGAAGTAGCCCCAAGCAGAGACTGACGAGAATCACTTTCATTGAAAGGGGTTGCCAAGCTTCCAAAAAACTACGAGTTTCCTCAAATCTCAGCAAACATTTTCTCACCCAATCTTGATGATACTGGCAGGTAATGATCAGTACACCAGTCTCACTCGGTCCACCAAATTTCGTTCTTCTAGGTTAAACCGTTCCTTTGCAGGAACCGTTTTAATGTTTAGGTTTCACTCTGTTTTCTCCTATATGGATACATGTAGTTGGAACTCTAAATCAAACACGGTTTGTGGTAGCTCTTTGAAACTTGGCACAATAATGTAGTTCCACGTTCTTTCGATATGGTTTGTGTCCTATTGAAGTAGCCCCATGCAGAGACTGACGAGAATCACTTTCATTGAAAGGGGTTGCCAATTTAACAAGCTTCCAAAAAAACTACGAGTTTCCGGAAATCTCAGCAAACATTTTTTCACCCAATCTTGATGATACTGGCAGGTAATGATCAGGACATCATTGGCTCACCAATTTCGTTCTTCTTGGTTAAACCGTTCCTTTGCAGTAACCGTTTTCATGTTTAGGTTTTACTCTGTTTTCTCCTATATGGATACATGTAGTTGGAACTCTAAATCAAACACGGTTTAAGCTAGCTCTTTGAAACTTGGCACAATAATGTAATTCCAAGTTCTTTCGCTATGGTTGTTGTCCTATTGAAGTAGCCCCAAGCAGAGACTGACGAGAATCACTTTCATTGAAAGGGGTTGCCAAGCTTCAAAAAAAACTACGAGTTTCCTGAAATCTCAGCAAACATTTTTTTAACCCAATCTTGATGATACTGGCAGGTAATGATCAGTACACCAATCCCACTTGGCTCACCAAATTTCGTTCTTCTAGGTTAAACTGTTCCTTTGCAGTAACCATATTCATGTTTAGGTTTCACTCTGTTTTCTCCTATATGGATAAATGTAGTTGGAACTCTAAATCAAACACGGTTTGTGCTAGCTCTTTGAAACTTGGCACAAAAATGCAGTTCCAAGTTCTATCGCTATGTTTTGTGTCCTATTGAAGTCGCCCCAAGCAGAGACTGACGAGAATCACTTTCATTGAAAGGGGTTGCCAAGCTTCCAAAAAACTACGAGTTTCCTGAAATCTCAGCAAACATTTTTTCACCCAATCTTGATGATACTGGCAGGTAATGATCATTACACCAATCCCACTTTGCTCACCAAATTTCGTTCTTCTAGGTTAAACCGTTCCTTTGCAGTAACCGTTTTCATGTTTAGGTTTCACTCTGTTTTCTCCTATATGGATACATGTAGTTGGAACTCTAAATCAAACACGGTTTGTGCTAGCTCTTTGAAACTTGGCACAATAATGTAGTTCCAAGTTCTTTCGCTATGGTTGTTGTCCTATTGAAGTAGCCCCAAGCAGAGACTGACGAGAATCACTTTCATTGAAAGGGGTTGCCAAGCTTCAAAAAAACTACGAGTTTCCGGAAATCTCAGCAAACATTTTTTCACGCAATCTTGATGATACTGGCAGGTAATGATCAGTACACCAATCCCACTTGGCTCACCAAATTTCGTTCTTCTAGGTTCAACCGTTCCTTTGCAGTAACCGTATTCATGTTTAGGTTTCACTCTGTTTTCTCCGATATGGATACATGTAGTTGGAACTCTAAATCAAACACGGTTTGTGCTAGCTCTTTGAAACTTGGCACAATAATGTAGTTCCAAGTTCTATCGCTATGGTTTGTGTCCTATTGAAGTAGCCCCAAGCAGAGACTGACGAGAATCACTTTCATTGAAAGGGGTTGCCAAGCTTCCAAAAACTACGAGTTTCCTGAAATCTCAGCAAACATTTTTTCACCCAATCTTGATGATACTGGCAGGTAATGATCAGTACACCAATCCCACTTGGCTCACCAAATTTCTTTCTTCTAGGTTAAACCGTTCCTTTGCAGTAACCGTTTTCATGTTTAGGTTTCACTCTATTTTCTCCTATATGGATACATGTAGTTGGAACTCTAAATCAAACACGGTTTGTGCTAGCTCTTTGAAACTTGGCACAATAATGTAGTTCCAAGTTCTATCGCTAAGGTTTGTGTCCTATTGAAGTAGCCCCAAGCAGAGACTGACGAGAATCACTTTCATTGAAAGGGGTTGCCAAGCTTCCAAAAAACTACGAGTTTCCGGAAATCTCATCAAACATTTTTTCACCCAATCTTGATGATACTGGCAGGTAATGATCAGTACACGAATCCCACTTGGCTCACCAAATTTCGTTCTTCTAGGTTGAACCGTTCCTTTGCAGTAACCGTTTTCATGTTTAGGTTTCACTCTGTTTTCTTCTATATGGATACATGTAGGTGGAACTCTAAATCAAACACAGTTTGGGCTAGCTCTTTAAAACATGGCACAATAATGTAGTTCCAAGTTCTATCGTTATGGTTTGTGTCCGATGGAAGTAGCCCCAAGCAAAGACTGACGAGAATCACTTTCATTGAAAGGGGTTGCCAAGTTTCCAAAAAACTAGGAGTTTCCTGAAATCTCAGCAAACATTTTTTCACCCAATCTTGATGATACTGGCAGGTAATGATCAGTACACCAGTCCCACTTGGCTCATCGAATTTCGTTCTTCTAGGTTAAACCGTTCATTTGCAGTAACCGTTTTCATGTTTAGGTTTCACTCTGTGTTCTCCTATATGGATACATGTAGTTGGAACTCTAAATCAATCACGGTTTGTGCTAGCTCTTTGAACCTTGGCACAATAATGTAGTTCCATGTTCTATCGCTATGGTTGGTGTCCTATTGAAGTAGCCCCAAGCAGAGACTGACGAGAATCACTTTCATTGAAAGGGGTTTCCAAGCTTCCAAAAAACTACGAGTTTCCTGATATCTCGGCAAACATTTTTTCACCCAATCTTGATGATACTGGCAGGTAAAGATCAGTACACCAATCCCACTTGGCTCACCAAATTTCGTTCTTCTAGGTTAAACCGTTCCTTTGCAGTAACCGTTTCCAAGTTTAGGTTTCACTCTGTTTTCTCCTATATGGATACATGTAGTTGGAACTCTAAATCAAACACGGTTTGTGCTAGCTCTTTGAAACTTGGCACAATAATGTAGTTCCAAGTTCTATCGCTATGGTTTGTGTCCTATTGAAGTAGCCCCAACAGAGACTGACGAGAATCACTTTCATTGAAAGGGGTTGCCAAGCTTCCAAAAAACTACGAGTTTCCTCAAATCTCAGCAAACATTTTTTTAACCCAATCTTGATGATACTGGCAGGTAATGATCAGTACACCAATCCCACTTGGCTCACCAAATTTCTTTCTTCTAGGTTAAACCGATCCTTTGCAGTAACCGTATTCATGTTTAGGTTTCACTCTGTTTTCTCCTATATGGATACATGTAGTTGGAACTCAAAATCAAACACGGTTTGTGCTAGCTCTTTGAAACTTGGCACAATAATGTAGTTCCAAGTTCTATCGCTATGGTTGGTGTCCTATTGAAGTAGCCCAAAGCAGAGACTGACGAGAATCACTTTCATTGAAAGGGGTTGCCAAGCTTCCAAAAAACTACGAGTTTCCTGAAATCTCAGCAAACATTTTTTCACACCCAATCTTGATCATACTGGCAGGTAATGATCAGTACACCAATCCCACTTGGCTCACCAAATTTCTTTCTTCTAGGTTAAACCGTTCCCTTGCAGTAACCGTATTCATGTTTAGGTTTCCCTCTGTTTTCTCCTATATGGATACATGTAGTTGGAACTCTAAATCAAACACGGTGTGTGCTAGCTCTTTGAAACTTGGCACAATAATGTAGTTCCAAGTTCTATCGCTATGGTTGGTGTCCTATTGAAGTAGCCCCAAGCAGAGACTGACGAGAATCACTTTCATTGAAAGGGGTTGCCAAGCTTCCAAAAAACTACGAGTTTCCTGAAATCTCAGCAAACATTTTTTCAACCAATCTTGATGATACTGGCAGGTAATGATCAGTACACTAATCCCACTTGGCTCACCAAATTTTGTTCTTCTAGTTTAAACTGTTCCTTTGCAGGAACCGTTTTCATGTTTAGGTTTCACTCTGTTTTCTCCTATATGGATACATGTAGTTGGAACTCTAAATCAAACACGGTTTGTGCTAGCTCTTTGAAACTTGGCACAATAATGTAGTTCCAAGTTCTATCGCTATGGTTTGTGTCCTATTGAAGTAGCCCCAACAGAGACTGACGAGAATCACTTTCATTGAAAGGGGTTGCCAAGCTTCCAAAAAACTACGAGTTTCCTGAAATCTCAGCAAACATTTTTTAACCCAATCTTGATGATACTGGCAGGTAATGATCAGTACACCAATCCCACTTGGCTCACCAAATTTCGTTCTTCTAGGTTAAACCGATCCTTTGCAGTAACCGTATTCATGTTTAGGTTTCACTCTGTTTTCTCCTATATGGATACATGTAGTTGGAACTCAAAATCAAACACGGTTTGTGCTAGCACTTTGAAACTTGGCACAATAATGTAGTTCCAAGTTCTATCGCTATGGTTGGTGTCCTATTGAGGTAGCCCCAAGCAGACACTGACGAGAATCACTTTCATTGAAAGGGGTTGCCAAGCTTCCAAAAAACTACGAGTCTCCTGAAATCTCAGCAACCATTTTTTCACCCAATCTTGATGATACTGGCAGGTAATGATCAGTACACCAATCCCACTTGGCTCACCAAATTTCGTTCTTCTAGGTTAAACCGTTCCTTTGCAGTAACCGTATTCATGTTTAGGTTTCACTCTGTTTTCTCCTATATGGATACATGTAGTTGGAACTCTAAATCAAACACGGTTTGGGCTAGCTCTTTGAAACTTGGCACAATAATGTAGTTCCAAGTTCTATCGCTATGGTTTGTGTCCGATGGAAGTAGCCCCAAGCAGAGACTGACGAGAATCACTTTCATTGAAAGGGGTTGCCAAGCTTCCAAAAAACTACGAGTTTCCTGAAATCTTAGCAAACATTTTTTCACCCAATCTTGATGATACTGGCAGGTAATGATCAGTACACCAATCCCACTTGGCTCACCTAATTTCGTTCTTCTAGGTTCAACCGTTCCTTTGCAGTAACCGTTTTTCATGTTTAGGTTTCACTCTGTTTTCTCCTATATGGATACATGTAGTTTTAACTCTAAATCAAACACGGTGTGTGCTAGCTCTTTGAAACTTGGCACAATAATGTAGTTCCAAGTTCTATCGCTATGGTTTGTGTCCTATTGAAGTAGCCACAACAGAGAATGACGAGAATCACTTTCATTGAAAGGGGTTGCCAAGCTTCCAAAAAACTACGAGTTTCCTGAAATCTCAGCAAACATTTTTTCACCCAATCTTGATGATACTGGCAGGTAATGATCAGTACACCAATCCCACTTGGCTCACCAAATTTCGTTCTTCTAGGTTAAACCGTTCCTATGCAGTAACCGTATTCATGTTTAGGTTTCACTCTGTTTTCTCCTATATGGATACATGTAGTTGGAACTCTAAATCAAACACGGTTTGTGCTAGCTCTTTGAAACTTGGCACAGTAATGCAGTTCCAAGTTCTATCACTATGGTTTGTGTCCTATTGAAGTCGCCCCAAGCAGAGACTGACGAGAATCACTTTCATTGAAAGGGGTTGCCAAGCTTCCAAAAGACTACGAGTTTCCTGAAATCTCAGCAAACATTTTATCACCCAATATTGATGATACTGGCAGGTAATGATCATTACACTAATCCCACTTTGCTCACCCAATTTCGTTCTTCTAGGTTAAACCGTTCCTTTGCAGTAACCGTTTTCATGTTTAGGTTTCACTCTGTTTTCTCCTATATGGATACATGTAGTTGGAACTCTAAATCAAACACGGTTTGGGCTAGCTCTTTGAAACTTGGCACAATAATGTAGTTCCAAGTTCTATCGCTATGGTTGGTGTCCTATTGAAGTAGCCAAAAGCAGAGACTGACGAGAATCACTTTCATTGAAAGGGGTTGCCAAGCTTCCAAAAAACTACGAGTTTCCTGAAATCTCAGCAAACATTTTTTCACCCAATCTTGATGATACTGGCAGGTAATGATCAGTACACCAGTCCCACTTGGCTCACCGAATTTCATTCTTCTAGGTTAAACCGTTCATTTGCAGTAACCGTTTTCATGTTTAGGTTTCACTCTGTTTTCTCCTATATGGATACATGTAGTTGGAACTCTAAATCAAACCACGGTTTGTGCTAGCTCTTTGAAACTTGGCACAATAATGTAGTTCCAAGTTCTATCGCTATGGTTGGTGTCCTATTGAAGTAGCCCCAAGCAGAGACTGACGAGAATCACTTTCATTGAAAGGGGTTGCCAAGCTTCCAAAAAAGTACGAGTTTCCTGAAATCTCAGCAAACATTTTTTCAACCAATCTTGATGATACTGGCAGGTAATGATCAGTACACTAATCCCACTTTGCTCACCAAATTTTGTTCTTCTAGGTTAAACTGTTCCTTTGCAGGAACCGTTTTCATGTTTAGGTTTCACTCTGTTTTCTCCTATATGGATACATGTAGTTGGAACTCTAAATCAAAACACGGTTTGTGCTAGCTCTTTGAAACTTGGCACAATAATGTAGTTCCAAGTTCTATCGCTATGGTTTGTGTCCTATTGAAGTAGCCCCAAGCAGAGACTGACGAGAATCACTTTCATTGAAAGGGGTTGCCAAGGTTCCAAAAAACTACGTGTTTCCTGAAATCTCAGCAAACATTTTTTCACCCAATCTTGATGATACTGGCAGGTAATGATCAGTACACCAATCCCCACTTGGCTCACCAAATTTCGTTCTTCTAGGTTAAACCGATTCTTTGCAGTAACCGTATCATGTTTAGGCTTCACTCTATTTTCTCCTATATGGATACATGTAGTTGGAACTCTAAATCAAACACGGTTTGTGCTAGCTCTTTGAAACTTGGCACAATAATGTACTTCCAAGTTCTATCGCTATGGTTGGTGTCCTATTGAAGTAGCCCCAAGCAGAGACTGATGAGAATCACTTTCATTGAAAGGGGTTGCCAAAGCTTCCAAAAAAACTACGAGTTTCCTGAAATCTCAGCAAACATTTTTTCACCCAATCTTGATGATACTGGCAGGTAATGATCAGTACACCAATCCCACTTGGCTCACCAAATTTCGTTCTTCTAGGTTAAACCGTTCCTTTGCAATAACCGTATTCATGTTTAGGTTTCACTCTGTTTTCTCCTATATGGATACATGTAGTTGGAACTCTAAATCAAACATGGTGTGTGCTAGCTCTTTGAAACTTGGCACAATAATGTAGTTCCAAGTTCCATCGCTATGGTTTGTGTCCGATGGAAGTAGCCCCAAGCAGAGACTGACGAGAATCACTTTCATTGAAAGGGGTTGCCAAGCTTCCAAAAAACTACGAGTTTCCTGAAATCTTAGCAAACATTTTTTCACCCAATCTTGATGATACTGGCAGGTAATGATCAGGACACCAATCCCACTTGGCTCACCAAATTTCGTTCTTCTAGGTTAAACCGTTCCTTTGCAGTAACCGTTTTCATGTTTAGGTTTCACTCTGTTTTCTCCTATATGGATACATGTAGGTGGAACTCTAAATCAAACACGGTTTGTGCTAGCTCTTTGAAACTTGGCACAATAATGTAGTTCCAAGTTCTATCGCTATGGTTGGTGTCCTATTGAAGTAGCCCCAAGCAGAGACTGACGAGAATCACTTTCATTGAAAGGGGTTGCCAAGCTTCCAAAAAACTATGAGTTTCCTGAAATCTCAGCAAACATTTTATCACCCAAACTTGATGATACTGGCAGGTAATGATCAGTACACCAATCACACATTGCTCACCAAATTTAGTTCTTCTAGGTTAAACCGTTCCTTTGCAGTAACCGTTTTCATGTTTAGGTTTCACTCTGTTTTCTCCCTATATGGATACATGTAGTTGGAACTCTAAATCAAACACGGTTTGGGCTAGCTCTTTGAAACTTGGCACAATAATGTAGTTCCAAGTTCTATCGCTATGGTTTGTGTCCGATGGAAGTAGCCCCAAGCAGAGACTGACGAGAATCACTTTCATTGAAAGGGGTTGCCAAGCTTCCAAAAAACTACGAGTTTCCTGAAATCTTAGCAAACATTTTTTCACCCAATCTTGATGATACTGGCAGGTAATGATCAGTACACCAATCCCACTTGGCTCACCAAATTTCGTTCTTCTAGGTTCAACCGTTCCTTTGCAGTAACCGTTTTCATGTTTAGGTTTCACTCTGTTTTCTCCTATATGGATACATGTAGTTTTAACTCTAAATCAAACACGGTGTGTGCTAGCTCTTTGAAACTTGGCACAATAATGTAGTTCCAAGTTCTATCGCTATGGTTTGTGTCCTATTGAAGTAGCCCCAACAGAGAATGACGAGAATCACTTTCATTGAAAGGGGTTGCCAAGCTTCCAAAAAACTACGAGTTTCCTGAAATCTCAGCAAACATTTTTTCACCCAATCTTGATGATACTGGCAGGTAATGATCAGTACACCAATCCCACTTGGCTCACCAAATTTCGTTCTTCTAGGTTAAACCGTTCCTATGCAGTAACCGTATTCATGTTTAGGTTTCACTCTGTTTTCTCCTATATGGATACATGTAGTTGGAACTCTAAAA